>NW_017675677.1:13611-62095 GCF_001879085.1 Nicotiana attenuata
ACCCCTGAGTTGAGCGTTTTTCCTTTTAGCCAACATTAAGGCTCTAACCCCTGAGTTGAGCGTTTTCCTTTTAGCCAACATTAGGGCTCCAACCCCTGAGTTGAGCGTTATTCATTTTAGCCAACATTAGGGCTCCAACCCCTGAGTTGAGCGTTTTCCCTTTAGCCAACATTAGGGTTCCAACCCCTGAGTTGAGCGTTTTCCTTTAGCCAACATTAGGGCTCCGACCCCTGAGTTGAGCGTTTTTCCTTTTAGCCAACATTAAGGCTCTAACCCCTAAGTTGAGCATTTTCCTTTTAGCTAACATTAGGGCTCCAACCCATGAGTTGAGTTTATAGACATAGGGCCTCCATTCCCTAGTCGCCTTTTACCAACATTAGTCCTTTTAGCCAACANGTTGAGCGTTTTTCCTTTTAGCCAACATTACGGCTCCAACCCCTGAGTTGAGCGTTTTTCCCTTTAGCCAACCATTAGGGCTCCAACCCCTGAGTTGAGCGTTTTTCCCTTTAGCCAACATTAGGGCTCCAACCCCTGAGTTGAGCGTTTTTTCCCTTTAGCCAACATTAGGGCTCCAACCCCTGAGTTGAGCGTTTTCCTTTTAGCCAACATTAGGGCTCCAACTCCTGAGTTGAGTGTTTTTTCCCTTTAGCCAACATTAGGGCTCCAACCCCTGAGTTGAGCGTTTTCCTTTTAGCCAACATTAGGGCTCCAACCCCTGAGGTGAGCGTTTTTCCTTTTAGCCAACGTTTTCCTTTTTGCCAACATTAGGGCTCCAACCCTCAGTTGAGCATTCTCCCTTAGCCAACATTAGGGCTCCAACCCCTGAGTTGAGCGTTTTCCCTTTAGCCAACATTAGGGCTCCAACCCCTGAGTTGAGCGTTTTTTCCCTTTAGCCAACATTAGGGCTCCAACCCCTGAGTTGAGCGTTTTTCCCTTTTAGCCAACATTAGGGCTCCAACCCCTAAGTTGAGCGTTTTTCCCTTTAGCCAACATTAGGGCTCCAACCCCTGAGTTGAGCGTTTTTCCTTTTAGCCAACATTAGGGCTCCAACCCCTGAGTTGAGCGTTTTTCCCTTTAGCCAACATTAGGGCTCCAACCCCTGAGTTGAGCGTTTTTCCTTTTAGCCAACATTAGGGCTCCAACCCCTGAGTTGAGTGTTTTTTCCCTTTAGCCAACATTAGGGCTCCAACCCTGAGTTGAGCGTTTTTTCCCATTAGCCAACATTAGGGCTCCAACCCCTAAGTTGAGCGTTTTTCCCTTTAGCCAACATTAGGGCTCCAACCCCTGAGTTGAGCGTTTTTCCCTTTAGCCTTTTTTCTCTTAATCCCAGCATAACTCGTGGATCTCCCTGGCATAACCCAATGAGCCCTTTTTCTTTCCGTCCCGGCATAACTCGAGGACCCTTTTTCTTTTCCGGCATAACCCGGTCATTTCCCAGCATAACCTGGATTCATTCACAAAGATACACAATCTTGATTTGATCGCTTAGATATGTGTCACAACTAACTCACGAAATTTTCCTAGTGAAAACTGGGGCAGAAAATTTCGTTCGTTTGTTTGTTTTGGTATCTTAAGCAGGTTGACCTCGAGACATAGGGTGCGAGATGACCGATGGAAGGCATCTCAATCCAGAATAAAGAAAAGAAGAAAAGAACAAAAAGAAATGAACTCAAATGTGAAGCAAACAAGGGTGCGGATGGCTCAAAATCTGATTGAAGTCACAAGCTCCGCTGATCCCGTTCTGACCCAATGCTGCAGAAAGAAACAAACACCTACAACTTGCGAGCATCAAGATTCAGATCGGAGTCCACAGCAAAATCAGCTAAGGCTCAAGATCAAGCTTCAAGAGATTTATAGATAGGAATCTTGTAACTTATAGTTGATAGGCATAGCTAGCTTAGCTTTGATTTTCCTTTTTGGTGTAATAAGGAGGTCAGCAAGCAGTAGCAGCAGCAACAGCAGTGAAACCACAGCTCCTGGTAGTCCCAGCTACCAAACTTTCCAGAACTACACTGACCTGATTCCTCTATAGCCAAGGATATGTAGGCAACCTTTGAAGCAGGGTTCGGTCAAACGGTTTTCAAAATGCTTCTCATGGAGTGCCGGGCAGGCAAAAATCCTTCATGGTGCTCAATTATCTTTGCCCGAAAACCCTTCGTGTCTTCGAGCAAAGAGGGACAGCTGTGAGCACGTGATTTTTGCCACGCTTAAATTACTCCTACAAAATTCATTAGAATTAGGATTTTTCTTTTATTATTTAAATTTTAGGAATTAATTGCATGCTTTTCTGTTTTGTTTGTATTTTTGTTAGTGCAATTTCTATTAATAAAATTCGAAAATATAAAAATAGCATTTAGGTTTCAATTTTAGCATTTTTATCAGTGAATCAATACTAAAAAATAATAATAATAAAGAAAATAACAAAAATGGTTCTTTTGCATTTATACTTTTAATTTGTCTTAGTTTGCTTTTGAGTTAGGAATTAGTTTATTTGGAAATTAATTAGTGTAATTTTAGAGTTAATTTGGGTTTTTATTCTTATTTTTTGCATTTAACAAAATTCAGAAATTAATGAATAAACAAAAAATCAAAAGAAAAGGAATTAAAAGACAATGGGTCTTCATTTTTGGGCCAAATCCGGGTGAGACCAGCCCAATACCAAATCGTTGCCCAGACCAGGCCCAAACCCCGTCTAAACCCGGCCTGCCCCCCCCCCTAAGTGAAACGATGACGTTTTGTTGTCAAGCAATCCCAGCCGTCGAGGATCTTTGATCCAACGGTTGGGAAGTGAGTTCAATTCAGTATAATATGGTCGGATCCCCCTACCCCTACCCCCTTTCCATCTCTCAGAACCTCACCGCACATAACCCTAATTCCCGCCGCCCTCCGCCGCAAGCCGCCGCCGGAAATCGCCCACGGCGGCGGCGAAACTCCAATCAACCCCAAATTTACACCATCAACTCCCCTTCCCCTCCTCTTTCCAACCCCCAAAATATTTTCCCTCGAATGTTGGCCTAGCCCCTCGAATATCCAAAACAGTGGCGCCGCCTCCGCCGCCCACGGCGGCGCCACCACCAAATGACCCCAGTTTCACACCATGGACTCTCCTGGTCTCCCTATTTCCAAATCCCAAGTCAGAATCCCTCAAATCCAAGCGGAATTCCGCGAATTTCAAATCTAGGGTTCGAAGCTTTCAACCCGTTCTAGGAATTTCAAGCGTTTCTGTTGGTTTCTAATTAATGTTATATGTCTATTTTGGACAAAATAAACATATAACACTAATTGAAAATCAAATTCGAGATTAGTCGAGTCGAAGGCCAAAAATCAGTAAGATCTTTTCCCTTTTATTTGATTATTTTTTTTTGCCTGTTGATTTTGTTGTGACAATTATTAGTCAGTAAAGTTTTTGTTTAAATTCTCCTTGTTCTTTTTTTTATCTGTAGATTTTTCGTAGGCATTAGTTTCCTATTTTTGTTTGTTCTTGTTCATCTCAATATTTCATTTCTTTTAAGATTGATTTAGGGTTGGATTGGTTTGATTATATTTTGTCATCTATTGACTTGATTCTCATACTGATTCTGCTTCTAATATAGACAGTGTTTTGTTTGTTTGTTTGACTGCTGATAGATAATAGTAGTTTGTAATCCAAATAGCTAGTCAGTGTTAAGATTTGTGATAGACTTGGTTTGGCTGATTAATTTTTTTAGAATGTTTAGTTTAATTATAGTTAGTTAGAGGGGCTAAGATGATTAACATAAATTGGTAATTCAGGGAAGGTCAAGGGTAATTTAGGTACTTAGAGTGGCAAAGGAATATTGTAGGATAAACTAGAACACCCTAGAAGCTTCTAAAATAGGGCCTCAATTGTAGTTTCATGAACTTAGGGTAATAACTTAGGCAACAAGTCAACTTTAGGATTAGTGAGTAAAATCTGAAATAAAGAGGGGAAAAATGAGTGAAGGAATTCCAGAACCTTCCTGCCCTGTTCCTGCCTATAAAAGGCAGCCTACCTGCCTTCATTTGCAATTTTAAAAAATCTGAAAAAATCCCCAAAAAATTTTCTGCAAGTTTGAACATCTGAAAAAATTTTGAATTTCAAATTCAAAAACAAAAGCTAAAATTTGAGAGTGTGAGATTCCCTCCTAGATCTGAAACCTTCTAAAAAACCAAAAATAGCAGAAAAAACTTCAAAAAATGCTCTTCTATTAAATTTTCTGAGTTTAATTTCAAGTTCTGGTTATTAATCCGTGTTTCCAACTTAGATAAGGATAGAAATAGTTGAAATAGTCCTGGTGATTGGTTGCCTGAATCCAGAATTGTTCCTGGGTTTGTTTTTGAGTGTGTTTGGGTTCAATCAAGTTGATTTTTGGTTATTCTGTTGGTGCTGTTACTCCTTCATTCATTCCTGGGCTTTGTGAGGCTGTTTGGATTTAAAACTGATCCTGTGTTGTTGATTTCACTGCTGATTTTGTTTGCTATTGCTGATTCCTTCCTCATTTATCTTACTTCAATTCTAGGTACATTTCCTCGATCCAGGTGATCTGGAAGTGTGAAGCAATATGTATAAACAACTTTTGGAATTAAATGATGAAGAAATGCCTAGTTTTTCACATGAATTTGTCCTTATAGATGTTATTAGCTTTAATACTTAGTTGTGATATTCATTTGAACGGATACTTATTTGTAATTAATTAGACTGCTGGACTTTTATAATCGCATAACTATTCTGCCAGTAATATTAGTTTTAGTGTGATTTGTGAATAACTGAATTATTAGACCTTTTAGAATTAGAGAAAATGTGTTTCAAGTAGCAATTAGTATACTTAATTTCAGCCTTACATTTTTATATTAGACTAAGCTTAAAGAAGAAAGGACTGAATTTTTCGTGTATTTACTGCATGCCTATCAAACGTACAACTCACAGGATTTCATCTTTGCCTATTAAAAGTGTCCAGATCATCGTTGAATTTGTTTGAGATGTATAATTGCGAGGTCAATTGACTGATAGATTCCAGATTAACAATTAGCTAATGACCAGCCTTACACTGGTTTGAATATTTGCCTAATAGTCTTTGATTAGAATAAGTGATGCATCGATTTTTACAAAATAGTCGATGGGCTCAGAAACTAATTTTATGGGTTTCATCGTGAGCCAAGGCAATAAGGCCTTCACGTTCAACTGATAATTGGGCCTGATAACATAATCAGAAGCCCAAAGCTGGGCAAGCGTATTCTCCTTCTTCCTGGGCCAATTTTGAAGCCCAAAATGCTGAAGGTTCGAATGCTTATTAAGGTTATGGATTTAATTATGTAACACAATTTTGGGCCTTCCAAGTTAAGTGGCACACTTGAATTAAGGGGCCTCCCTCTTGTTTAAGTGTGGACTTGAACTTGAGGCCCAAATGCTAATAAATTAGGTCTTTTAGAGACAATCCTTACTAGAAAATATTTTAGGATGACCTTTAAAAATAAAACGAGGTGCGCCACGCCAAATAAAACTCATAAATTGCGTGGCCCTCTTTGGATATTTATATTAAAATACGTAGAATTTGGGACGTGCCATTTAGCGAATTTTCATGGCCTCCCGCAAAGTTAATAACGCGTTAGTCGCTTTAGGCGCACTTTTTAATAATGTTACCTTCCTAAATACGGGTGTGCATTTCATGCAACCCAAATCCAAATCCCAAAACGTTGAATAAGAATGTGTCGAGGATCCGGGTGCATTTCATGTGACGTGATCCAAAAACACGTTTTTAAACGACGTTCACTTTCTTAAAATTTTTAACTAAAAGCGGTTAAATAATTCTAAAATTGCACTATAGGTTTGAACATGTATAAAAATCAGATTTCAGCCATTTATAATAATTTAAGCGACCGTGCTAGAACCACAGGATCCCGGGGTGCCTAACACCTTCCCTCGGGTCAACAGAATTCCTTATTCAGAATTTTTGGTTCGCAGACTCCAATTGGGAAGTCGAAATTTTCCTCGATTTGGGATTCAAATTAAACCGGTGACTTGGGACACCGAAAGCCAATCCTATCCCAAGTGGCGACTCTAAAAATAAATAAATAATCCCATTTCAAATAATGTCACTTTAAATGGAAAAACTCTCTTATACATTATCCTTTGGGGTAAGTGTGTAAAAAGGAGGTGTGACAATAACCACAGAAAAGGTATCTATAATCTGTAATATAACAAATGGTATCTATAGATGGCTAATTACTACTAAAAGATAGTGCTTTATTAAAATTTCTCTATTTAGTTTGCACCAACCAGGACGAGGAGGAATCCAGTAGAATTTTAATTTTATATTTTTTATCCCAGTTGGATTCACGTTCCGTTAGCAATTTATACTCTATGGCTTGGTTTAATTAAACGGTTGCTTCAGTTTTTTCTTCATTTTTTGGTTTTCCTGATCATTCCCAGTGCTTTATCATTTAATTTTTATTCTTCCTAAGACCGCAACAACTACGTCAAAATGCAAAGCAGCATTGCTCCTTCTGATTTAGTATGGAAAGATCAACTTACAAATGATAATTTATTTGTGTCAGCCTATTTCCAGATATATCAAAACTAAAATATCATGTTATTATATTACTAATAAAACTGGAATACAACGAAAATAATGGAAGGGCCAAGGTGCCTTCTTTCCTAACCAATTAGGAAAAAAATTATTCCTGAGAAAATAAACAATAATCATAAGCACACAAATAGAAAGCAGAAGCGAAAATTTTCCAAATACATATATTGGAGCTAGAAAAACAAAAATAAAAAGTTGGTTTATGCGCATTGGAAATTCTCGGGGCAATATTTTCCGCAGTTATTGAGTAGCAAGTTGAGGGAAAGAGGGACACTAAGGTTGATTCCCAGTACATTAGCTTTAATAGCAGTGCAAAGGCAAACAGCAGCGTCAAGATCAGCAAGTCCTTGAATTAGAGAGCAACATTCAGTCTTGGCTGGGCTACTTCCAATAACAAGGTGCACCAAGTCATTCAACAAGTTAGCACACACTTTTAGCTTAAGTGTGTCCTTTGGGCACTTACCATTTGATGATGGGGTTGATGGAGTAGGGGTATAGGGGGTAGGGGTAGGCTTGGGTGTGGGGTATTCGGTGTAGGGCTAGGCTTGGTGTTCGGGGTGGGACTTGGGGTATTTGGGGTAGGGTATGGCTTGGGGCTTGGGGTATAAGGGGTAGGCTTGGGGTGTGGGGTGGGGCTTGGGGTATTAGGGGTTAGCTTGGGGTGTGGGGTGGGGCTTGAGGTATAAGGGGTAGGGGTAGGCTTGGGGTTTGGGGTATAGGGGGTAGGGTGGGGCTTGGGGTGTGGGGGTGGTGGGCATGGGACACTAGTGGAGCTAACCATAGTAAAGAAGAGAATGTTCAAAGTGAGAAGAAGAGCAATGGAGGATGCAGCAAACTTAGCCATTTCCACTAAAGTTAATTAGCCCTATCAACAATTGAATTAGTTAGTGAAAATGCTGTTTGCTTGGTGTTGGAAATGATGAAATTGTGTGAGTATTTATAGTTGGATAATTCTGAACTTTTTTGCATTAGCTTACTATTTTATGAAATTAATGAAGAAATTGGAAGATGCCCATGTGGTCGTAATTAATTTCAGTACAAAATGTAAGGAATATGAAAACAAGTTGGCAAATTCCAACTGACATAAAACTATGTTGGATTATTGACTTTCAGTTTTGAGATTTTCATTGTCTATCAACTTCTTATTCCTCAAAGAAAAAAAAACTCCTCCTCTATTTTCACATGAGGCTTAAAATACCTCCTTATATTCTGTATAAGTCAACGACACTATGATAGAATTTTTTTTGCTGATACATGATATTTACACTGAACTATGCTATTTAATTGTAATTGAGTGATATATAAAGATATACTATACATTAGTTGATTATGATTGAGTAATAAAAGTACAGTTAAATCATAGATGTCATGTATTCCGCTTTTGCTTATTAGATGCCTTCTCCTATAAAACTACATGCAAAATAAAAAATTAACTTATGAATGCATTTTGCTTGTCATAAAGAGTTTGCTTGCGACATTTTTTAGATTAGAGGATCAGAACTAAGCACCCAATTACACCATCGATCCCATTAAAAATTATTTTGTGAATACATGGAGTTCATTTTCAAGGAAATGGGTCATGTTTTACTTTGTTGAATCTTCTAATTCTCCTATTAATATGAAAATGCAAAGTACGTACAATATGAGTAAACAAGAAGAAGGAGCTGTCCTCTCACGTTCGTTGAAAATAAACAAATAGCAATGTGAATCATGTGGTTGATAATAAATATTCAAAATCAGAGCTGCAAATTAATTAGTACTTAGTAGTTTAGGGCATAATTTGACCAGATACGTGTTTATTTTAGAATATAAATAAGCACCGAAATACCTCCGTTCTTCTGAATTGTGATTATGGAATGAGAAATTGAATGAA
Organism: Nicotiana attenuata; assembly: GCF_001879085.1. Taxonomy (NCBI): domain Eukaryota; kingdom Viridiplantae; phylum Streptophyta; class Magnoliopsida; order Solanales; family Solanaceae; genus Nicotiana; species Nicotiana attenuata. The sequence goes on from NW_017675677.1 coordinate 22,066, forward strand.
ATTTTTTTATTGGACACATGCAACAATATCCTTGCATTTTTAAGTTGTTCAATCATAAAGAGAATATTTGCGCTTGTTCTTTTGGATCTCATAGACTGGCCATGAGCCCCGATTTATCCATACCATATATAGTAATATTTGAATGATTAATTAAGAGCTCTGTTTGCTCAAAAGTTATTAATACCTTATGAGTATAAAACAATACGAATAAATCACGGAAAAATCATAGCAAACCGTAGCCACAGGAAGTTAATGCGAGTCGATAGGTCCTTCAATCCTCGAGTACACTATCGACTTCCCATACTTATCATGACAACATCACCGATCTTTGGCGCTTATGGGGGGCCCGTTTCTAGTCTATCTCTTTCTATTTCTTTTCTATATATGGAAAGTTCAAAAATCATCATATAATAATCCAGAAATTGCAATAGAAAAGAAATAAGGGATAATAATCCGTTGGACCAAATGAAAGAAACGAAAATAAGTACTCAGGATTAGGGGGAGAAACATTAGAAGCCTTTATTGATAATATTGGTTTGGTCTGCTCTCTCCATGAAGAGGTTCAGAGCCTTACAATGGTGTTCCTCTTGCCCATAATTTGGGTATCGTTGACAATTGTCTCTCTCTCTATAGTGGTGAAGAAGAAGCCCCCCCCCCCTTTTCTAGGGTTCCCTCTCTTGGTATTTATAGCTGTGAGCTTCGTGAGCTGGCAATAAGTGGCCGTGACCACGTTGGGATTTCGCCTTTATGGTGGCGGATAGGCCATGGCCTTGCTGATCGAACCAGATGCGGGTTGAATATCGTTAATTCTGAGTGGTCGTGCCACTAATTAATCATGAATTAGCTTAAGACGGGATTAGCCTCGTTAATTATTGTGGGGTCGGATTCTGACCCATACAGTTAGTCCCTCCGCTTATTGAGGTCGGGCCTTGGCGGGGAGGTCGACTGTTGCTTCGGTCGAGGCCGAATTCTTTTTGGCGATGGCCTTAGCCTTGTAGAGTATTAGTATCCTGTTATTGGGCTATCAAGTCATCGTTCGATCGAGGTCGAACTCTCCTCCTGGGCGAAGGCGCTTGACCTTTTGACTTACTTCGAGTGAGGTCGAGCTGCATTGTGCTCTGATCCTTACATTTGTTTTGGGTGCATACCCGTCGACCATGGCGGACGGGTCGTATGTTGCGCGGCCGAGGGGAATGAGGGCACGCTTGATACGTGCTTGGCGGTGTCAAAAAATTTCTAGGGCGCAAGGAGCACCTCCTCGGCATTCATAGGTCGTTATGACCATTTCGAGGGCGAGACGTCGACGGGTGATTGCAAGGCTGCTTAATGGAGCCTGCCATAATGACGCACATTCCTATGGAATCGAACCGGTGTGCGGTTGGTCATGTAGTTAATGGTGGCTGTTGGGATGCATGAAGGCCACTTGTATTGCCTATAAATAAAGGCTGAGGCATTCATTTTTCATATTCTTATTGCTTGTCTGAGAGAGATTCTGAAGAAGCTTTTCTTACTGCTGTTTCACCTTCGTCTTCGTCCCCCGAACCTTGTTTCTTTCTCGTTATTGTATCGATAATGGCAGGCATTTTTTCCCAAAACGTTCTTCCGACGGATCTTCCGGTTAACTCACCGGTGACCGAGGGGCCAGTTCCGGCGATGGGCGGTGCAGAACTGGTGGAGACCGGCGAAGCTCCGTCGGTTGACGAGATAGTATCTCTGCCCGGAGTTCCGATGACTGATTTCACCGCCGATGGTGGGGAGGATCAGGTGGATGAAGCCCCATTAATGGGGGAGATTGGGAAGTCTCGACTGCGGGGACAGGGGGTCATCCCCGACTATGCTGACGTCATTCTCGCTAGAAGCGGGAGAGGGTCCACACCGACCGTAGGGGATACTGCGTCTTTTAAGCTCCCGCTCCCAATGCTGGTGGTTGATTTCTGTCGTTATTACGGGGTATGTCCAGGTCAGCTTACTCCTTCTCTTTACATGTTGTTAGCAATGCTCATCAAATACGCAGAATTGGCTGGTAGGGAGATCACGTTGCAGCATGTGCTTAGCCTCTATGCTCCCCAGAGGGTTCGCGGTACCATGATTCGAGCGTGCCCTCGCGGGACGAGGGGCCTGACTGCGAAGCTGGATGATGAGGTTGAACCTCGCCCTTTTGAGCACTTCTTCTACATCAGGACTGAACATTTAGTGGCGTGCTCTACTGGATTCCCAGAGGCTTGGAATGATGCACGTAAGTTACTCAGCCATTGAATCCTCTTTTTTTTACCCTTCCTTACGTCTTGTGCTCGTAAGCGTTAACTCGTGTCAATTTTGTAGCCGAAAAATTGCCGCCGGCTCCGTTAGCTGGGATTCGCGGATGGGTCGAGGCCGTCCTCCCCCATACGGTGGGGATACGCACATGGGCGTCTTTCTGGGAGAGGCATGGCCGTAGTCCTGTGGCAGGTAAGAAAAATTGACTTCTTCTTCTGTTCCGCTTTGTTCCGACACTATTCCTTAACTTTGTTTTTCTGTGATCAGGGAGGGCACGCCGCGTCAGGGCCCCTCAGTTGGCCTTCCGTCGACCAGGTGCAGTCGCTCGACTTACTGCGGCGCCTGTATCGCGCTCAATACCGAGGGCGGAATCAGTTGAATCTTCAGCGGTTCCTTCTCCAGCACGGGCCGCGCTTCGAGATGAGGGGCCATCGGGGGTTGTGCGCCCTAGGGCAGAATCGTCATCAGACGGGGAGGAGGAGAGGCCCTTGATAAGGCATAGGGTTGTGTTCACGCCGGCTCCTCCTGTGGTAATCAATCTGGACTCCCCTCCGACGGATGCGGAGAGGGGTGCGGATGCGGCGCCCGCTCTTGAGGGCGAACAGTCAATGGGGGTTGCCCTGGATGGCTTAGGCCATGAGGGTGCCGTCGCTTCGACGACTCAGTCGGTGGTTCCAGTCGCTGAGACGGGAGGTAGTTCCTTAGCGGCTGGTAATGTTGGTGAGTTAAGCACCTCTTTGGCGGCTGCGGCGGGAGGTTCCACCTCGCCGGCGGCTGAAGGAGGAAGAGATTCTGTAGGGGGTGAGGACGAGTCTGAATCCGACTTGGACCCCGACGACGTCCGTATGTTCCAGGAAGGCTCCACCAATTCAGCGGTGCACGAAGGGGGCGATCTCGCTTCATTGAGGTTCCCACGGAGTTGAACTTATTGCTCCAAGGGGAAAGCTTGGTGCCGCATTTCGAGCTGCTATGCTCGGAGGCCGAGAATGCATCGTTGAGGGGCGTTACGGATGTCGGACTGATGAATGAAGTAGCCGTGATGGGCTTGAGGGTATGTACTATTACGTTGGTTCGCTTCTTCTTTTCCTTAAGTTTGTTCTTTATCCTAATCGTTGTCTTTGCTTTGCAGTCTTATCTGTTGGAGGTGGAGAGAATCCGTCGAGCCAAGGTCCGCTCGGGGATATTTTTGCGGGCGTTGGAAAAGTATCGCCGCTACCGAGATCAGTGCCGAGAGTTGCGCGTGCGCTTGAGGAATGATCCCCGTAGCCCGCAAACACTTGGCAGAATGAGTGCTCTCGAGGAGCAGCTCCGCCGGAAGGATGAGGAGCTCGAGGCGGTAAAGAGGGCCGCAGCTGAGTGTGAGCGCCAGGGCCAGGCTAAGGCGACGGAGGCCACTGCGGCATGGAGCGGGAAAGTGACTGCGTTGGAGGGTGAAGACGCGGTATTGAATCTTCAAGTGAGGGATGCCTCGTCGAGGGTTGGGGCATTGAAGGAAGCTATCCGCGTGCACGAATCCCAACGGGCATTGGAAAGGGATGCTGCGGCCTTTAGAGAAGCGAGTCTCGAGGAGCGGATTGGTGTCTTTGAGCAGGACGCCCAAGTTATGGCGGACCGGATCACAGCCTTAGAAGAAGAGAATCAGCGGCTACGGGATCAAGCCGCTTCTTCCAGACAGGCTCGAGAACTTTGGATCTTTGCCGAGGCCCAACATGATGTATATAAGAATTTGTGGGAGGCTGGCGTCGTGACCGAAGCTGCTTTCGAGGGGGCGCGTCAAAAGGCTCGTGAGGCCCGTGCCGACTGTGGTTTTGACGAGGAGACGCCAGAGGCTGACGCTGGTGCAGATGGTGGCGCAGACGGCACTGAGTAAAAAGATGTTATGCCTTTTTCTTGTCTTGTTTGCCATTTGGCGTTTAGGTGTTTCTTGTTTTTTTTTATTCCTTGTATTGATCGGCCTTGGCCGGGTGTAAGCGGGGATGACCCGCAATTAATTTCGTGGATAAATGAGATCTTCGTTCCGTTATTTGCCTTGTATCTATTTTGTACATCCTCTTTTCCCCCTTAATTTTTCTTTGCATGCGCTCGAAGGGGTGATTTGCCTTCAAGTTCGACTCTGGCAGGCATGTTAATTTTTAATTGTTAACGACTCTTCTTCTTCGACTCGGGGTGAGCGAGTCGGAGCCGTTGCTTGGCGATAGCGGCACTTAGCCTTAGTCCCAGTTCGGGCGCGGTCGAACTGTCGGCCGTGATGACAGAAGCGCAGCCTTGTAGTTTGGCCGGGGCCGGACTTTACGTGTCCCCAATCTTAATTTGAGTTGGGAGTAGTTACTTGAAGGGCGTGTGCGCCTAACCCGCTCCTCGATTCGTTGGAGGTTGGGTTTCGCTGAGTTCAATGATGAAGGCGCTTGGTCCGAGCCCTGGTTCAACTGTGGTTGAACTCGTTAGGTTGGAGGACGAAGGCGTCTAGCCTTATGGTTCAAGCGAGGTCGAACTCGTTGGGTTTGATGGCAAAGGCGCGTAGCCTGAGTCTTGGTTCGACCATAGTTGAACTTACTGGCGAAGGCGTATAGCCTAGATTAAATGACGAAGGCGCTTAGCTCGGTTCAACCGTAGTTGAACTTACTGGTGAATGCGCATAGCCTGAATCTTGGTTTAACCGTAGTTGAACTTCCTGGCGAGGGCGCATGGCCTTGATTTAATGACGAAGGCGCTTAGCCTGAGTCTCGGTTCAACCGTAGTTGAACTTACTGGTGAAGGCGCATAGCCTGAATCTTGGTTCAACCGTAGTTGAACTTACTGGTGAAGGCGCATAGCCTGAATCTTGGTTCAACCGTAGTTGAACCTCCTGGCGGGGGCGCATGGCTTTGATTTAATGACGAAGGCGCTTAGCCTGAGTCTCGGTTCAACCGTAGTTGAACTTACTGGTGAAGGCGCATAGCCTGAATCTTGGTTCAACCGTAGTTGAACTTACTAGTGAAGGCGCATAGCCTGAATCTTGGTTCAGCCGTAGTCAAACTTACTAGTGAAGGCGCATAGCCTGAATCTTGGTTCAACCGTAGTTGAACTTACTGGAAAGGGCGCATGGCCTTGATTTAATGACGAAGGCGCTTAGCCTGAGTCTCGGTTCAACCGTAGTTGAACTTACTGGTGAAGGCGCATAGCCTGAATCTTGGTTCAACCGTAGTTGAACTTACTGGTGAAGGCGCATAGCCTGAATCTTGGTTCAACCGCAGTTGAACTTACTGGTGAAGGCAGGCGCATAGCCGAACCATAGTTGAACTTACTGATGAAGGCGCATAGCCTGAATCTTGGTTCAACCGTAGTTGAACTTACTGGCGAAGGCGCATAGCCTGAATCTTGGTTCAACCGTAGTTGAACTTACTGGTGAAGGCGCATAGCCTGAATCTCGGTTCAACCGTAGTTGAACTTACTGGCGAAGGCGCATAGCCTGAATCTTGGTTCGACCGTAGTTGAACTTACTGGGGAAGGCGCATAGCCTTGATTTCCAGTTCAACTGTTGTTGAACTTTGTCGATCTTGATGGCGACGGCTCATGGCCTGAGTCCCAGTTCAACTGTTGTTAAACTTTGTCGATCTTGATGACGAAGGCTTATGGCCTGAGTCCCAGTTCAACTGTTGTTAAGCTTTGTCGATCTTGATGATGAAGGCTCATGGCCTGAGTCCCAGTTCAACTGTTGTTAAACTTTGTCGATCTTGATGACGAAGGCTCATGGCCTGAGTCCCAGTTCAACTGTTGTTAAACTTTGTCGATCTTGATGACGAAGGCTCATGGCCTGAGTCCCATATTGTGGGTATTGAGTGCTGAAGCTCGGTTTGGATTCGGACCTTGAGCGGCTCATCCGTTGTCTTCCCAACCAGGGTATATAGGCTGTCTTGAGGCGACTCTCGGCTCGAGATATCTCCGTGCCGGTTTCTGGCCGGAGCTCGTATCAGGGATGTGGGAGATGCCTTGCAGAGACCTCCCCTAGGAGGGGGGGGGGGCTTCTTCTTTTTGTTTGCACTATCTGAGATCGGAGAGAGAGAGAGAGGACTTAGATCTTGATTTGAGATCTTCGAGTTCCCCTTCGAGTTTGGCGTTTCTTTTCTTTTGGTCCAGGGAAGAACTATGCGATTTTGCTAGGAAATCCCCACAGACGGCGCCAAATTGTTTGCTCAAAAGTTATTAATACCTTATGAGTATAAAACAATATGAATAAATCACGGGAAAATCATAGCAAACCGTAATAATCCGTTGGACCAAATGAAAGAAACGAAAATAAGTACTCGGGATTAGGGGAGAAACATTAGAAGCCTTTATTGATAATATTGGTTTGGTCTGCCTCTCCATGAAGAGGTTCAGAGCCTTACAATGGTGTTCCTCTTGCCCATAATTTGGGTATCGTTGACAATTGTCTCTCTCTCTATAGTGGTGAAGAAGAAGCCCCCCCCCCTTCTAGGGTTCCTTCTCTTGGTATTTATAGCTGTGAGCTTCGTGAGCTGGCAATAAGTGGCCGTGACCACGTTGGGATTTCGCCTTTATGGTGGCGGATAGGCCATGGCCTTGCTGATCGAACCAGATGCGGGTTGAATATCGTTAATTCTGAGTGGCCGTGCCACTAATTAATCATGAATTAGCTTAAGACGAGATTAGCCTCGTTAATTATCGTGGGGTCGGATTCTAACCCATACAAGCTCTCTCTACGTGATTTGATATATTATAAAGATTTCTTGTCCGTGATAAAGTTTTCTTTTTTTGGTTAGAAACGGAAATATTATTATATTATGCGTCATTACAAAATGTGAGTGCTTTTATTATAAGCACATATCCGAAGCCATATATGTAGTTGTAATAATAGTATTTCTGATAAAAGTAGTTCCTAATTTGTCTATTTTTATGACTAATAATGCAAACAACGGAAGATTTGCTAAATGGCCAAAACTATTAGACTTGCATTGTTGATCCCTTCCTCAATTATAGCTAGTACATCTGCTACTGAATTTTTTTTCCTGAATAGCATTGCGCTCTTGTTCGAGCAAAGGTAGGCGGTTCAAAATTGAACTATAACCGTTAATCCAATTGCAAAATTGGTTTATTGATTTATTGGTATCGGATTATCGGATTAATGATTGGTGAACGAACATTTTCTTCTCACTTCTATCTATCACTCTTGACTTTTTCTATTTTTTTTTTTAAATTTTCTTCATTCTCTCTTTCTTTAAGTTAACAAATTATAAATATTTTACTATTGCTTCCATTTTATTTAGGATCTGCGATAAAACTTATTTTACTTTTTATATATAACTGAGAACTTAGAGTAATTTGTACCAAAGCTCACTACTAGAAAACTGCTTAATTTCATCCACGAAAATCGACCGGTATCGGTCAGCATTTGAAAAAAAGCGACCGATATCCGATCACTTTTAATTAGTCGAAAAAATAATGGTCACTAAAGTGTTGTGACCGAAATCGATCGCAATTTTCCGACCGAAAGCAGTCGATTATTTCAACGCATTGACTGACAACAAAGATAAATACACAGACTGAAATCGATCGGTATTCATTAATTTTTTTTTTATTATTCAAATAGCGACCGACATCGGTAGAAATTTTAAATATATAATAATTTTATAGTTATTTGTAAATTGTAACAAATATATAATAATTATTTATATATTGTAATAAACCGACCGTAATCGGTCGGTATACGAAAAACAATTAAAAAGACATTTCCGACCGTCTTGGGTCGGAAATTTCATGATTCTGCATATTTCATTTGAAATTTTCAATCGAACTCGGTCGGAAATTTTAAATTTCTGGGAAATAAATGAGATTCCCGTCCGACTTCAGTCGTTTTTCTGGGTAAAAATCGGGCAGAATATGACTGCTTTTAAGCTGCGCCACCTGTCAATTACAACCAATACCCATCCTATAATGGCGGTATTACATTGCTGCCATTCAACCATAATTAACCAACAACAACAGCAATTAACCAACAACAATAACAACAATTAACCGACAACAATGCTAATAACAAACACAACCACAACAACAAAGCAAATAACAATAACAACGCCAACCACAACGAAAACTATACAAATGTTCAATAACAAAATAATATCAACAATACGATCATCATTCAAAACTATTCCAACCTAAATATTCACAAGTTCAAGACTTTCACTACTGGAAAATGGCAGATTTCTGATCGCCAAAACGGTCGGAATTCGGTAGGAAATCACGTATTTCTAACTACTTTTCGACCAAAATTGGTCGGTTGGAAAAAAGTTGGTTGGAAAACAATTTCCAACCGAATCCATTGCTGATTTCGGACCAAAGTGGTCGCGATTTTCAAAAGTTCAGTCGACCAAATATTTCACGTTTCCGACCAAAGTGGTCAGAATTTTCTGACTGAATCAGTCGTATTGAAAATAATAAAATAATTATTTATTTAAAATTAAATAATATAAATATATCATTTCCGAATGATTCGGTCGGAAATTAATAATTAAAAATTAAATTTTATTTAATTTCTGATGGAACCCGTCGAAACTTATTGAATATTAATTTTTTTTTAAAATTTCCAACTGAATCGGTCGGAAATCTATGAATTTATGGTTAAATCTGGGCAGTTGTCCGACTGTTTCCGTCGAAATTTTGTATAAAACTAGGCAGAATTCTGCCCAATTGCTGCTACACCACCTCTCAATCTATTACAATAGAATAATACAACCCAAGAATACATTAACACAATCTAAACCAACAATGTCAACCATCAACAAAACTTATACCAACCATTAAACCTAATAATTTTGGGCATAAAAATATCTAAATAGTATCCCACATTCAAGTTTAAAACTAATACATAAAGTTGTCTCTCACAATCAAGTTTATCAATCAACCAAAACATCACAACTAAACTACTACACATCAGATTCAGTTTGTTCATCCTCATCATCAGATAATCATGACCATGTTTTCTCATGAATTTTTGCATCTTAACAAATGTTCCGTATTGGGAGTCTAATTGTTTCTTCAAATCACGAATTTCCGACCTCATATCTTCCATTTGTTCTTGATTTTGAGAAGAAGAAGAATCGGCTAAGAGTCGGTTTGGATGACCTGTAGGTCGACGTACTCCTAGTACGTAGACTCTGCCTTTGTTTACTCCACCCGCTGCCTCTGTCCACAATGAAGCCATATCATCAGATGTTGGTTGAGTTGAAGGAGGCTGAGTTTGTTGCCATTCTTCCAACCTTTTATGATAATCTTCCTGAAATGAAAAATATAACTATTATGTAAACAAACTAATATTAATAAACCATAAATAATTATGAAGTTAGAATTTTACATATGTGTATGACGCACGCGTCTCCACCCAGTGTTCTTTTGTACCATCCTTCTTCTTTTCTTATGCATCTCCTCGAAAACCTCAGTGCGACTCATCTCTCGCCCTCTTTCCTTTTCCTCCATAACAAAAAGTATGAGTTAGACATTACAAACGTAAAATTCTTTATGTAAACTAAGAAATTTTTTATAAGTACTTACCATTCTTAGTTTATGGGCCGCAAAAGTAATGTGTGCAACGAGCCGCCTTTACTAGAGGCACGGTTTGTCTTTGCTTGTTCACTCTTTGCCTGTCATTCTAGGGTATTCCATTTCTCAAGAAGTTTATCACAAACATCTTTTCTTAACCAGTCCGGCATTTTACCGAAATTTCGAGCAGCGAACATAGTATCTTTAACCCTTATATCAGCTTTCTTCTCGAAAATACTATTTATTTCATTTTGATGTTGAGGATGCCATGTACACTTTGTCTGCAATATAAAAAAGTAACATTAGATGAAGATGGCAATTATTAAATAAATATAATTAATATTTACCCTAAATTGATTCCACATTCGCTCTCTGATGCTATACGGTGTCTTTCTCCAAGAAGTCCACGTCTCATGATAAAATGGCGTCAAAGAATCCGTAACCAAATGTGTAGTTTGAAAGAATGGCAAAAACCTGCATTAAAGTTAACATATATATAATTAATAAGCATCTTAAAATTTCAAAAGTTTTAATTGCAAATAAAAATTCCTTAATGTTAACATATCTAAAAGTACATTCATAACATAAAAATTAGTATAAGAACCTTCTTACCCATCCTCGTGGGGGACGATTATCAATCGATTATATTTATCAAATTGTACATCCCCTCCAAGATTTTTCCTGCGTCTACTAGATGGTGCAGAAGCAGCACTAGATGTAGTTAGGCGATAGCCTCCAATATCCAACCTAAATATGCTGGGAATGAGTGATGATGATGGACTGGAAGATGATGGAGCAACAAAAGACGAACCATCATGCTGGCTACCATGAAAGCTGGGGGGGGGGGGGTGCAGCAGCTGGTGAGCCAGTATGCTGACTACCATGAAAGCTCGGGGTGCAGCAGCTGGTGAGCCAGTATGCTGACTACCATAAAAGCCCGGTGGTGCAGCAGCTGGTGAGCCACCATGCTGACTACCATGAAAGCCTGGTGAAGATGATAGTATAGAAGGTGTGGGTACAAAGTTAAAAACGGTATTACTTTGACTACCTTTGGTAGGCATAGAATTATATTGAATTGAATTATTAGATGGAGGGGGTATAGTGAATATGGTATATGACAGTGAAGTCGACCGAGGAGGATGAGGAAGAGGATCACTCATATTTGGCATACTTGAGGAAGTTGGAACAGATTATTTTTTCTTCTTAGATTTCATCTTTTCCTTCCCCTTAGATGCCATATCTGTAATATAATCATAATAAAATACAAATCATTAGCTTATAAGCTTAGCAAATCATTAGCTTATAAGCTTAGCGAATCACTTTATCAGTCATTTTCTCACTTTAAACAAATCATTATTTGTCTTGTAAAGTTGTAGGATTAAATAATTTTTTAATCGTTATGATAGAATTAAGCTAGTTTAATTAGCTTATAGGCTTAGGGAATCACTTGTTTAGCATAAAATTTAAATTTGGGCTTATGAGGGGACATATATTCTTAACATATTCTTGTTTAACCCCAAATTTCAACCATACCTAATTCGACATATTCTTCTCTCTTTAGATAACTAAGAGAAGATTTAATTTCTTGAAAGCTAATCTTATCAATTAATTGTTGGGAGTAAGTTACATTAATGTGCTAATTTGGCCCTTTCTCAATTTTCACAAAGAAGATCTAGTCTAGGAGAAATAAGTACTCCTAGGATGCTAAATGCTAACATTTATCATATTGACATCAACAGAGTACAAATTTCAAATTGGACAATTATAGCAATCTACACTACATTTACTTTCTGACATATTTTTCAAAAGATTTGTAATTTGATCTATTGAGAGATTTAAAAAAAAAAGAATATGAGTTCACGTCTTGGCCAAAGAGCGCTTTCGGTTACTTTCTTCTCTGAAAGAAAATCTTCCTTTTGAAGTTTAAAATATCTTTATTCCTTTTATATTTTTATTTTGTAATCAAACAATGACATTTCTAATACTTAATGTGGTTCAACAAAACACTTACCTCGACGGAAAAAATACCGGAAAAGTCGACTGAGGAGCTGCAGCCACCGCCGACTACTCTAGCTGTTGCAAAACAAAGTAAAAAAAATAATTAATTAAGGGAAAAGGGGGAGGAGGAAGGAGAGGGAGAAGGAAGGAAATGTATTTTCCGCCAAAAGTTGCGACCGATTTGGTCGGACATGTGGTCGAAATTTTTTTAAAAATATATATGAAATATTTTTTTGACAATTCCGACAGATTTCGTCGGAGATTTCCAACAAAAAGTTTCAGTCGGAAGTTAGCATTTTTCTAGTAGTATTTGTTTAGAAATACACACCATTCAATGAGTGTTTTATATTGCATCATCTTCATCTTCACTACTAGAACCTTCATCGTTGGCATGGTTCGAAGGATCACGACGAGAAGGATTAGCATATGGGGAAGGCTCACGAGACCGGGGAATGGGGAAAGCACCACTAGCAAGAAGATTGCCCAGCTGACCTTGAAGGAGATTAAATTGTACGTCTCTCTTTTCTAGCTGAACTTGAAGGGTACCAAATTGTTCATCTCTCTTTTGTTCTCTAGCATTTGTCTCTTCAAGCTCGGCTGTCAGCTTTGCGGTCTTATTTTCCATGGACGAGATAGTTGACCAATCAATTGCCTCGCCTTGGCGGAAGTCCCTATACCTTGCAATCCAGTCCTGTAGCGCTGAAATGATCTCTTCTGAAAGTCGTATGCTATCCCCTTATTAGGACCACCAACAACATCAAACCATATCCTCTGCGCTTCTTCGTCTGAAAGGGGTGGTCGCTCGCCTTGCTCATTCAGTGGCAAGCTCTGAGTGTACTTCTCCATATTAATCTTGTAGAGACGCTTTATTTATAAGATAGAAAATTATTGACTATATAATATTATAAACATTAATTTCAAGTTATAGTAGTTATGAAACTTCATATGCAGTTTTCGCTCGGTCCTCGACCCATCTAGTTGGATTTGTCGGTGCCTTCTTCTTCCGGATGTGAGACTCCATGAAGAACTCATCATCAGGCATCTTCCTCCCATATTTTTTTCTACAAATATAATAAAACGTGTTAACTAAATTAAAATATATAAATATAGTCCAAAAAATAGATGCAAATATTTTAAGGAATTACCAGTAGTCTACTCGTAGTCTCCATGCTCCTTGCACCCACACAGTGCAAGGAGCCACCCTTGTTAGATGTTCGGGCCTTCTTTCCCTGTTCACTCCTCTTCTCGAATTTCTCGGTGGTCCGCTGCCTCAGAAGATCCTCCCATAAATGCGGTAGAACCCATGAAGGCTTCTTGCTCTTCTTTCAAGCAGAGCAGAAGGAATCAGATAGTCTTTTACGGTATTTGAACACAAAATTTGCACAAATTTCACTGTTATACCGGTCCTCCCAGGCAAACTTAGTTTGCAAATAAAGTATGTAATGTTAGATCAAAATATTGTTAATATAATACTTAAATAGATAAGAATTTTATTAAAATCTTAAATTGGTTGAAAATTTGCTGCACGAGCTCCGGTGGAAAGTCACTCCAAGTCGCATAGAGTGCATCATACCATCGGCCAAGAGCTTCAGTGATTATCTTTCTAGTTCGATGATTATGTATGAACTTGCAACATAGCAATTACATTAAATAAACAAGAGTAGCTATTATAATTCAGCAAAAATAAAGAAGTAATAAATAAATCTTACCCATTTCCCTCAGGCCTGATGATCATCTAATGATAACGATCATGCCGCACTTCCTCTGGATCATCATCCTCCGATGAATCTGAAGTGTGCGCAGAAGGGGAGACATCTGGATCAGCGCTACTATCCCGAAGGCGAAGTTTAGAAATGCTAGGAGACGAACTCCGTGGAGAGAGAGAGAGGGGGTCGTTGATGAAGATGGCTGCGATCCACACTCCTGCATCGATCTAGACCCCTGCTGTGATCCAGACCACTGCTCCGATCCGGCTGCCTGAAATCTAGATCGATGCAATCCAGCTGGTGATAAAGCAAATGGAGCATATGACGGGCGTACCATATGGCCCTGTGACAGCTAACTCGATGGACCCATGTAACTACATGCAAGATCATATAAAGGAAGCGGGGTATAGCCCTGTGACAGAGAATGGTAAGAATATTGTTGGAAGGGCGAATGGTAGGTAGTCTGATAAGTAGATGGATGTGGTGGAATAGATGTGTGCCTAGAAGATTGCTGCCGGCCATCAGCAGCGGAGGGATACAAGTGTAGAGTGGAAGGAAGTGAGGGTGTAGCACCATCATCATGATCAATAGGCATCTTATCCTTCCTAGACCTACCTCAACCCCTACCGGTCATCTGCATAAATTAAAGAAAATGTTAGAATCGAGAATATAAATCTATATAATTTGAGAGCGCTTGAATAAACTAACATAAAGTTGTCTTCGAAGTGTCCTTCCTCGTCTAAAAATTCTTCCTCTTCACTTATTTCATTATCATTTGGTGATTCTTCATCCTCATTTTCTATGATTGTTATTTCCTCCATATCAACTTCTTCTAATATGCGTTGACGATGCTCCAAGTCATTTTCTAACTGATCATCACCATTTTGTTAACACTTGAGGTATCTTTTTGGTAAGCAACATCTAGAACATTCTCAACTTCTACCCTACCAACATGCTTAGTTTTGATTACAACCAACCAATCAGCCTTATTCCTTCGTAATGGATATGGAGTATAATACACTTGCCTAACTTTTTCTGCAATTATAAAAGGATCATAGCGATCATACTCCCTCTTTTTATTAACCTCAATTATGTTGTACTGCGAGTATACATTTGTACCTCTTCTAGGTGTTGGGTCAAACCACTTGCATCGGAAAAGTATGATCTTCTTGTTGATACCCAATTTTTTCCTATAATATTTTTGAAGTGCATATATACCTTTAAAACTACGCATTAGCATCGATTGGCATTTTTTCATTATTTTTTACATTTTTAAAATCAATTTATCTCAGTATTTTATTCATATAAATAATTATAAAATTGCATCAAAAATGTTTTAAAATATTTCTTGATTTAATATTACTATTTATGGTCCTATTAAGTCCAAATTATTTCATAAATGGCCAGATTTACATCTTTTGGCTACAATTGCAATAATTTTGCAATTATAGCCCATGCATACATCACTACATTATTTTACCAAAAATTAGCCCGATATACTTTTAAAATATTTAATAACTATTTTAAAGTATCCCCATGCATGAAAATTATTTTTTCTCATTGTTAATTATTTTATAAAATTTATTCAAATACCTGGGTATTTAACAAATAGCTCTTTTATTTCAAACTTAACCATTTTAATGCCAGCGCAAAACCCCCTTAATATTAAACCAAAAAAATCAACCCAAAACCCCTAGGCCCAATCTGAATTTACCCGACTCAATACCTTGGCCGATCTTGGCCGTTGATCATTTTGAGCAACGGTCCAGATTTCCCCGACCATAATTAAACCCTAATGACCCCCCTCCCCCAAGCCTCTCATTTCCTCTCCTCTCACCGTCGACACTCACCTTTCCTCCTCTGAAATGCTCTCTAATCTTAACCCTAACTCACCCTCATCGTCACTCGTCTACTACCGTTCATGGTGGTTTCTCACCATCACCAGGCCTCTAATGGCCTCTCCTACGCTGGTACCGCCATCTCTAAGGTCCTCGAGGGACCAGGGTTAGTCCATTTACACCTGTGGCCCTTTCTTGCCTGTTTCAGGCTGTTCCGATTCGATTTCGAGTAAGATCTTCCTATTTTGCCTTAAACCTATGGATTTCTAAGCTTACTTCTTCATCTCTATGTTGTTTTTCTCAAAACCCTAATTTCGTCCTTTGAACTTCTCAGATCTGTACAAGATCTGAGATGGATTGAACTTATTTTACATGAGTTTTACAAATATCTTCTGATTTTTGAATGGCTTCCCATTTTCCTGAACTAGGGTTTCCTGAAAATCTCTTTCTTTAAAACGTTTTGCTAATTTTTAGTATTTAATCTTCTATTTTATGTGTTTTTTGACTTATTTCGAAGAGTTTGCTTCAACCGTTGAGTAGTTGTCCATAATTAAAGGAAGACTACGCTGTTTTCGTGTGTGATTGATTTTGTAATTTCCCTAATTGCTTAGTTTTGATTTCTTTTACCTTACTCAGCTCCGCTCCTAAATTGCTATATATACTCTCCTCTACTCTCAGTTCAGGGGATGAACATTAGTTCACCACTACTCTACACTCTAAAAAAGCTCTCTATTCTTCCTGCTACTTGTGATCTTCATTAGTCTTGTCGACTGTAAGCCAAGGCTAGAAACTGCACAACACCTGTCTTATATCTTGTGTTCTCTTGGTTAAATTTTAGAATCTAAACCCTGTGTGTTTCATTACTGCCTTAGTTCATCAGCCATGAGTTAATTTTCTGCTCCTATTTACTGTTTATCCAGCATGCCTAATATTGCCTTGTTCAATATGTGATTAGCATGTCTCAACTATACTTGTCCGTCTACTGTTTGTCTAGCATGTCTAAATCTTGTTTTGCTCAGTGTGTGGTTAGCATGTCTACATTATGAATGCTTGGTGGTGTTTTGCCTAGTCTATTCATTTAAGTCCTTTCCTACTCTGCTTTGCTAAGTCATCTAGTCTCTCAAGGCAACTCTAGTTGTGTGTTTGAGGTTTATGTGTTCTCAACATATTTGCTCCATGTCTTAATCACCTACCCTTGTAACTAACTTAGTAATTCTGTACATCTGTTTGCTTCTGTGCTCCACTATACACTAAGGTGTATTCTATGCATTCCCAACCCTTCTCTCCCTATGTGGAACCTGCTTGCCAAGTGTTTCTGAATATGGTTGTTCTGTGATTTGTGTTTTCATTTCAAAGTGTTTTCATACTTTTCTCAAGCTGTTTTACTACCAAACTAGTACTTGTTTTTAGAAAATCTATTCACTCCTAAGATTCCTCTCTATACTGTTTACCAAAACCTTTTCAAATCATGTCAAACACTCTCACTTATTCTTAGGTTATTAAGTCTTGCCCCTCTGGTATGTGTACTGCTTAGAGGTCCTTGAGATCTCTCTGAACTCTGGCATATCAGGGCTGGCTCTTCCACACTGCACACAAATCAGTCTTTATTTGAAAAAGGTCTGGGTGTGAGCATTGCCCGGGATCCTTGAGGTCCTTTGGAAACTCTGACACACCTGGACATGAAATGGCTATGAAACCCTTGAGCATTTGAGACTACTGAAGGCTTGGTACACCGAGGTTTGCTTTGGGCCTGCTTCAGGCTCCCTATAGCTTAATTTATATTTTATTTATGTAATTTTTATTCAATCCCTGGTGAAAAAAAAATTAATTGTAAACAGATATTGGGGTGACTAGTGAAAAGGGAGGGTAGTTGTATGGTACTGTGGGTAAAACTAGGTAGAAAACATTCTTCTAGGTCTTACATTGTGTAAATCTGTGTTAGAAATCATGTTCTAGGATTACTATATCTATTTGCATTCAAACCATGCCAAACTTGTGCACTAGACATCCTGATTTAGGCAATGCACGTTTATCGCTTCAGCATACTCCATATCATGTACCATTATTCCAACTTTTGTTTTGTGCATAAGTACTATCGCATAGAGATCCTGCCCATTAGGTCAAAGATCCCGTTTTAAATAAAAATAGTCATCCCATGTATGCATTAGATACCCTACTTTAGGAACTCTGTTTGCATTTCATTGAACATGTCCATTTAGACTAAATAAATAGTTGGCTATAAAAAGGGTTAAACAGAGTCATACATAGACATCATGTCTTAGAATAAAAATAAAACACCTGTTAAAATCTGTGTCATCTAGAATAGCATGTCTGTAGTTTGAACAATTTCTTAAACTGTTAACTATCTCCTGTAATCGTGATTGCAAGCAGTCCCCCGCTTAGGCAAGCCTTAGGTAATCAGTCTATATATATATATATATATATATATATATATATATATATATATAAACTGGAAATTGCGTTTGATTGTGTTAAACTGCTTAAGCTTAACTGGCTATAAAAATCGTTAGGCAAACTGGTTAGGATTCTCCACTTTCCTTATGCATATCCTGAATCTGTAACATTCATCTAGATATCATGTTCTTAGGATTTTTGAACTTCTTCAAAATCTGTGTTTTAGATGTGCTGTTTGTTTGCCTATATACATGCGAAGGTAAATATGAGCCTTCTAACTGTTTGTCCCTATTTTCTTGTCCTACATGTTATTTGCTTGTCGCCTAGATTTTCACCTTTTAAAAACCTTAGGTTGTCTAGAACTGTCTAGATTTAGAGGTCCTAAATTCCTCCAGGACCATAAGGAAGGGACGGGTAGCAGCACGCTTAGAGGTCGTTGATTAAACCCGCTTATATAACCACTAAGGGGAGGGTAAAGGGCAGTAAAAGGATATGATGACCTGTGCGCTAATGTCACGTGTAGCCCCTCATCAAGGAGTGATTACCGAGCATTGCATGGGTATGATCCTGCAGGCTAATCAACTTAGGACTTCCCTTTCCCAATTCCCATATGTGTTTAAATTCTCTAAACTTCCTTTTCTTTACATATACATGTATAAGCTGTCCAAACCTCTTTTACCTTCATTATCTGAACTTCCTTGATCATATATGCATTTAGATGGGGAAAGCTACTTTATTTGCAAATACTTGCTTACTTGTTAATTGACTAATTTACATAGTTTAAGTTTGGCCGGGACCCACCGTTGTGGACCGCGAGGGGTTAAGTTTGGCCGGGACCCACCGTTGTGGACCGCGAGGGGTGCCTAACACCTTCCCCTCAAGGTTTTTTCGAGCCTTTACCCTAATCTCTGGTAATGCAAACTAGTTGCACGAGTTAATTACTCTAGGTGCCCTAACGCCCCATAATCCATTAGGTGGCGACTCTTCAAATACCCAATTCCCAAAAGGAAATGAGTTATTCCCCCATGAATGTAGAAACCCGGATGCCCGCGAGGGAAAAAGGGGGCGCGACAGCATGGCGACTCTGCTGGGGATATTTTTAGGCTCTTACCATAACGAACTTATTTTTATGAATTAGTCCAAGCATGCTTTATCCCGTGTACCCTTTCCCCTTATTTGAATTTAATTGCTTTCAAGCGTTTATGATTTCTTTATTTTTCTGAAACTGACTTGTCTCTTTGTTTTCTTTTTCCGTAAGTATCTTTCAATATTTAAATACTGCATTTATCCTTTTCTTACGTGCAAATACTTGACAACATGCTATTTATTGTTGCATAAATCATGCTCAACATCATATTCCACTCGTGCATAATTAATCCTATAGCAACGTTTGATTAGTGTTTGCGATATTCCTATATATCACCTTTTAAATTCGGAAAGGCATATTTGTGCTAAAACTAGTCGATCAGCGGTGCGTTCGACGGTTCCGTGCCTTTCCCCTTCAAGTTGTCCGTTTGAGGGTCCTAGTCTAGACCTTCTATAGCAACCTTACTCTGATCAATTGTGCATGCATCATGGTCAAACCTAGCCGGGTTAATATGTTTTCCGTATAATGACCATTTAAGACAAGCCTCGCCCAAAATCCATCGGGTTTTTCATAATCCCAATTGACGCAACCACGATTGTGTGCATTAATTTGGAGAAAGAAGTGCCCATACTCTAATCATTGTTGTATAAATAGATGAACCTGGAGGGGGAAAGGGCCTAACTATATTTTGTTTTGCAGAAAATAAGAAAGAGAGTCACCGATTTCCAGAATGCTCAGGGAAACGAAGGAGGGCATTTGGCAAGGGCATTCTTACTGCTGAACCTGCGCGAACTGGGGAATTGATCGACAAGAGCATCCAGTCTGGAGAGGGTCCTTCTGGGACCAAGTAGATTAGGATTACTTGATTTTATTTTAAATATAATAAGGCCAAGGGTCATTAGTAACATTATCTTATTTAGTGTCGTTTGGGTTGTCTATTTTTAACATTAATGAAATGAGGCAATTATTGGCACTAAACTTCTTCAAATATATTTGTCGCTAGGCCTACCTCGGGCATAACGAGGTTCTCCAAATTAGGATGCGAATTTACATTCCTGTAATACGTGTTTAAATACTGCAAATGCTTTTCAAAATCCTTACTGACTTGTTTACCTTTTATTTTTTCCTTTATGTTGATTATTCCCATCCCCTAAGGTTGGTTCACACATACTGGCATCATCAGCATACCTAAAGGTCTTCCACATCCTCCTCTTCCAAGTGATCCAAAAAGCAAAGGAAAAGTGAGAATACATGATACAATGCAGTGCAATAGTTGAGAATGAGGAGGAAGAAGGCCTCACCATTCAGACTGTAGAGAAGGGAGTTGTTCTCCAGAATTGGACTGCCACACCATCCCGGGCCCGCCGAGTCCCTGGGTAGCTTGGCAATCAGCCTAATTTTATTTCTATATCCATGCTAGGCATCCAAGCTATTTTCAGTAATTTTGTTTTAAAGACTTACTTGTTTCAAAATAAATGCCCGATTCACCGAGCCATACTTGTCTGGATGTTTTTTTAGTTTTATCAAATGCATTGCTCTTTATTATTCATTATTATATTCTACACTTTTTCTTTCTACAATGTTATTATTACTTTTCCTGATGAACTGGTGACTGTGACATGTAATGAGGCAACACAATATGAGGATAGTGACTCGGAGGAAGAAGATGAAATACCTGAGGAGGTTGTCAGGAAGGTTGAAAACTTTGAGAATAAGCCTAAATCCAACCTAGACGAAACCGAAGCAGTTAACTTGGGGGACGCCGAGACCGTCAAGGAAACTCACATCATCATTCACTTATCACCAACAGAGAAACAAGAGTACATTCGTTTCTAAAAGGAATATGAGGACATCTTCGCGTGGTCGTATGATGACATGACCGGTTTGAGCACGTCCATAGTGGCTCACAAGTTGCCTACTAATCCCATGTGTCCGCCGGTGAAGCAGAAACTCAGAAAATTCAAACCAGATATGAGCCTGAAAATCAAGGAGGAAGTTACTAAGCAGATCAAAGCCAAAGTTCTCAGGGTGGTTGAGTACCCAACCTGGTTAGCCAATATTGTGCCAGTTCCGAAGAAGGATGGGAAGGTCAGAGTATGTGTTGACTATCGAGATTTAAACAGAGCAAGTCCCAAGGACGACTTTCCACTGCCAAACATACACATCCTGATCGACAATTGCGCCAAGCATGAACTCCAATCCTTTGTAGATTGCTTCGCAGGTTATCACCAGATCTGGATGGATGAAGAAGACGCAGAGAAAACAACTTTTATTACACTATGGGGTGTATACTGCACAAAGAAATGGAGGTGTATCTGGACGACATCATTATCAAATCCAAGAGGGCTGCGGATCATATAGCGGACTTGAGAAAGTTCTTTGACAGGTTAAGGAGGTACAACTTAAAATTGAACCCCGCAAAGTGTGCATTCGGGTTCCCACAGGAAAGTTACTGGGATTCATTGTCAGTCGTCGAGGGATCGAGCTGGGCCCGTCTAAAGTTAAGGCTACTCAGGAGTTACCACCACCTAGGAGCAAAAAGGATGTGATGAGCTTCCTAGGACGTCACAACTATATCAGTCGCTTCATAGCACAGTCCACAGTCATATGTGAACCCATCTTCAAGATGCTGAGGAAAGATTCCGAGACAAGCTGGACCGAGACAAAATCAAGGAGTACCTATCCACACCACCAGTCTTGGTCCCGCCAGAGCCGGGACGGCCTTTGCTACTCTATCTATCTGTATTGAATGGAGCCTTCAAATGTGTTCTGGGACAACATGACGAGACATGGAGAAAGGAGCAAGCTATATACTACTTGAGTAAGAAGTTCACACCTTACGAAGCATAGTACTCTCTGCTGGAACGCACTTGCTGTGCTTTGACATGGACAACCCAGAAGTTAAGGCATTACTTCTGTGCCTATACCACGTACCTCATATCCAGAATGGACCCTTTGAAGTACATATTTCAGAAATTGATCACGCCCAACTATGCCTTATAAAAGGACACGCGGACATTGCAAATATAACCTGAGTATTTAAGCCCAGAGTCGAATCCACAGAGAATTAACCTATCAATTACTTTTGTTGGATTTACTAAATTCTTTATAATCAACTTCCCCAAACGTTGTAAACAATAGTTGATGGTATTTCTAATGACTAAGACTGAAAGTAAATAAACAGTTGTAACCTAAATATGCTTGGGTTGTACACAATAATGAGAAGGTTCTAAGGTAGTGATTTCCCCTATTGATGGAATCCCTTCCGGTTATGTTTCATATAGATTCACCAAACCATCTCTATCAATCATGAGAAATCTCTCCCGAGTAATCACGATAATTTACTAGACGCACTCTCCCGAGATACGCTAGCTGACTTTGTTTATTACAGCTCACTTTAGATTGCACCCAAGGCTTTGTTATCCCTAATCCCGCCTTTAAACCCGCAGTTATAGATCCCTCTTATACTTTGGTAGTGGTGTTGTTCAACAATTACCTAAATATGCACTCTCTTCCGAGTTACGCACACTAAATAGGCACAGCTAATTGAGGATCCTGTCAATTAACTACAACAAACACGTAGTTGAACAAATAGAGATTAACTGGCAAACTATATTAACATAATCAAGAAGTTCATCCTTCAATAGGTTCCATCAAAACCTTAGACTAAAGTATTTAGCTACTCATAAAAATAATAAAAATCATAAAAGAATTCATATTCAAAGGTAAACGAACAAAGAAGAAGATTAAAGATTGATGCCCAATGATCCTCCTTGCCTCTTGCCCTTCCTTATGATGTTTTTCACTTCCAAAAATCCTTCCCCTTCTTTCTTGGACAGCTTCCTTCGTTTAATTTAGGGTTTAGGGCTTAAAATCTCATGTTTTTGCACTTTGGTCCCTGAATTTTACGCGTCCTGCCGCGGTCCTACCGCGGTTACGCCAGGACCGCGGCCAGAGTGGCCTTCAGAATCTGCAATAGTGTTCTGCCGCGGTCCTACCGCGGTTACCCCCTGTTCCGTTTGGAATTTGGAAAAACGTAAAACATGAAAGCTGTAGTCCTTTGAGTTAGCTTTCCAACCATATATTGTGGAGTCCAAATGGAGTTCTGAAAAAAAGTTATGTCTATTTTACTAGAAGGTGTGCAACATGCCTCCTCGAGTCTTCGTTTGTACTTAATTATCAAATTTGACCCCTGAATACGATCCCGGCTTAATTCCTTGGGCTTTTACTCTGTCTTCAAAGCTCCAAATCACTTGAATTCATTCCATAACTTCTATATATCTCGAAATCACTCCTACATGGCATAAAATACACCGTTAGTGCAAAACACTACCGATTAAAGCGCAAACTCAACTAAAGTGCAATAAATTAGAGTGTAATAAGCGACTAAAATATGCAATTATAGTCTATCATAAACACCCCACACTTAAACCATTGCTCGTCCTCGAGCAATGAAACTACACTTTTTTTATAGACACTTAAACAATTCTCCTACGCAGCACACCAAGAGTATTTAAAATAGACTAAGCACAAAAGCGTAACATCTTCACCTCAAGATTTGACTCACAAGTGTCACGCATTATTCACAACTCACCTACTTACTCTAACATAGAGGTCACTGACATTACCTTTCCTTCATGAATCAAGTGCCCTCACACAATACAAGAGAGTAGTTCCACACAATAAAATTTAAGAACACTTAGGAACTCAAGATAGAGAGAATTCACTCACTCTCAGAAATAACATTCATATGCCACAAAAGATGCACCATAAGCTTGCCCGTAGTGTACTACTCCACTACTCGAGCTCATTCAATCTAGGATCAATTAGGACTTTATTCGGTTGTAATGTGGCCTACAGGGCGGGTAGGATATATTCAGATATAAGAGTGACTACACCTCCTTAAGCACTTTAATACATACATTTTTTCAATTAAACCTCATCCTTATGTCACCCCAAAATTCCACCTTCACACCAATGTAATTACCCTATTCTTCTTTAAGCACACTTACGTCAAGAGCCACCACTTATCAAGGAATTTTTTTTTCACAACAATCCAACTATATATATTTGTTTTCAATTCAAGTGGCTCTTTCTTGTTCAAAACAGTGCACCTTTCTCCTTATTCAATTAGTTCCACTCGAAAGCCAAACCGACCACCCCACACTTTAACTTTTACAAGGTTCATAACAACTCAAGTTCTCATGAGAGGTGAAAAGGTTCAAATAGATGGTTAATTCAAACTAATGGGTAAGGCTTGTAATGTGGTTTCCAAAGAAAAAAGATTATAGGCTCAAAGAGGTTAACTACGATACATAACAATTAGGTGGGTAAAATATACATATCTGGCTCAACAAGAAAACGCCTACATCACTTCCAAGACTGAACAACACTAC
This sequence comes from Nicotiana attenuata, assembly GCF_001879085.1. Classification (NCBI taxonomy): domain Eukaryota; kingdom Viridiplantae; phylum Streptophyta; class Magnoliopsida; order Solanales; family Solanaceae; genus Nicotiana; species Nicotiana attenuata. The sequence goes on from NW_017675677.1 coordinate 46,295, forward strand.
TATTTCGCTTTGCAAACACACAGGGCAAGTTCTAGGCATCAAATGCAATGCACTGAATAATGCAAAACCTTACACACACATGGCACATAACTCACTCAGGATTGGATTCATAGACACTCTAGTTAAAGCAGTTAAGCAAAGTTCAGATAATACAATTTAAGGTACTTCTACAAGAGCCAAAAACTGAGCATAAGCGTCACAACCAAAGTACTCACTATTCTCAAGGCATAACCAAGTCAAGAGATATTGCTTCAATTCAAAGCACAACACAATGGCTCCTATTCCTAAAAAAAACTAACTACACCCGGTTCAAATAAAACCCTTGGAAAAGAACCGTGGCCTAAAGAAAAACCAAGAGGGAGTTACTACACTACCTAAAACAAAACAAAAAATTTTTTTGGTATTTTCTTTAGACTTACTTCCCTCAAGAAAATTGTCTAAAGGATCCGTCATCAGGAAGAGTCTACATATTTCATTTTTTTTTTAATTATTCAATTAAACTAACACAATTAAAATATCACAGAAAGTCACCAAGATAATCTCCTCACCCCACACTTAAAATTGTACATTGTCCCCAATGCACACCATACTAATAAGAGGGTAAAAGAAACTCCCTGGTAGGCCAAAGGCCGAAGCACTAGCAACTCATGGGGTACTCAGGCTTCTCCCAAGCTTGGTCTTTCTTGCGGGTACCTCACACTTAGTTCCAACCATTTGGTTTGCTGTTGCATCCTTCCAATACCTTTGCTTTCCATGCTCCTAGAAGAAGAAAAAAAAATTGATACACTTTTCTCGCCACTTGGATGATATGAACTGGGCACCTAGACTGGAATCAAGCTTGTGACCTCGAGCGATCGGGGGTTGTACGTTGATGATCGAGCCAAGCTTTGTGTACTTCATTTTGCACTTCTTGGCTTTCATGTGAGGAATGTCATTTTGCCTCCTTGTTCCCTCAAATTGTAAGATGAATGGTTGTTGCCTTTCCTCCTTGCAATCCCTCATTGAGTCGTGTAAATCAATTTCCATATCACCACACAAGTCCAATGTTGAAAAATGCTTGGAATGCGACTTCAAACCTTCATTTTGCAATTTTTCTCGGATTTTGACATCCTCTTTTTCCCCCGGGTTAGAGTCAATCTCAACAAATTTTTATTTACACCGGTTGACTCTAATCCTATTTTTTTCTCTGCATCATTAACACTCATGGAGTCGGTTGACGGATGTTCAATTCTTGAATCCTCAAAGTAACGCTCACTTTCTTCCTCGGAATTGGATTCTTCTTGGTTTTGATCAAGTGCCAAGGAAAGATTTTCGGCTTCCACATCTAAGGAAAGTTCTTGGCTCCATTAACTTCCGAGGCTTTTTGGACCTCTAAAGCTTCAAGCATTTCTCCCATTTGTGAGTGACACCTTTCAAGTGCCAAGTCATTTCGGAGACTATTTTCCAAAAGCTCCTCCAAGGCACTTTGTTCTTTGTTTCCTCCTTCAAGTAAACATTCCAACATGAGCTTGAACTCTCCATTTCGACCATGCTCAACTTCTTCAACTCCCATGGCCCTATAATTTTTATCACAAAAAGTAGAATCATCATAGTGGGTGCTTGGGGAAGGGAAGGACAAATAAGCAGAATCATCCCAATGACCATTTTGAAAACCACACTTATCACAAATACTCCACTCATGGGTTTGAGATTGTGCGCACAATCCACCCCTGGGAGAATTTAAACAATTTTGCCACGAGTGTGGTCCTCCACAATAAGGACAAGAGTCATCAAAGTATGAACAACTACCATCCGACCAATTTTCATTATATGATGCCATTTTCAAAACTAAGAAAATAAACACGAATAACAATAAAAATAGACTAAGGTAAGAAAAATTAATGACACAAATATTCACAAGTTGGGTATAGAGAAAACTGACTACACTAAGTACTTCTTTCAATTGTAATTGATAACACCGTTAATTCCCCGGCAACGGCACCAAAATTTGATCACGCCCAACTATGCCTTATAAAAGGACACGCGGACGTTGCAAATATAACCTGAGTATTTAAGCCCAGAGTCGAATCCACAGAGAATTAACCTGTCAATTACTTTTGTTGGATTTACTAAATTCTTTATAATCAACTTCCCCAAACGTTGTAAACAATAGTTGATGGTATTTCTAATGACTAATACTGAAAGTAAATAAACAGTTGTAACCTAAATATGCTTGGGTTGTACACAATAATGAGAAGGTTCTAAGGTAGTGATTTTCCCTATTGATGGAATTCCTTTCGGTTATGTTTCATATAGATTCACCAAACCATCTCTATCAATCATGAGTACTCTTTTTACTGTAAATCTCTCCCGAGTAATCACGATACTTTACTAGACGCACTCTCCCGAGATACGCTAGCTGACTTTGTTTATTACAGCACACTTTAGATTGCACCCAAGGCTTCGTTATCCCTAATCCCGCCTTTAAACCCGCAGTTATAGATCCCTCTTATACTTTAGGAGTGGTATTGTTCAACAATTACCTAAATATGCACTCTCTTCCGATTTATGCACACTAAATAGGCACAACTAATTGAGGATCCTGTCAATTAACTACAACAAACACGTAGTTGAACAAATAGAGATTAACTAGCAAACTATATTAACATAATCAAGAAGTTCATCCATCAATAGGTTCCATCAAAACCTTAGACTAAAGTATTTAGCTACTCATAAAAATAATAAAAATCACAAAATAATTCATATTCAAAGGTAAAAGAACAAAAAAGAAGATTAAAGATTGATGCCCAATGATCCTCCTTGCCTCTTGCCCTTCCTTATGATGTTTTTCACTTCCAAAAATCCTTCCCACATGAAAGTTGTAGCCCTTTGAGTTAGCTTTCCAACCATATATTGTGGAGTCCAAATGGAGTTCTGAGCAAAAGGTTATGTCTATTTTACTAGACAGTGCGCAACATGCCTCCTCGAGTCTTCGTTCGTACTTAATTATCAAATTTGACCCCCGAATACGATCCTGGCTTAATTCCTTGGGCTTTTACTCATACTTCAAAGCTCCAAATCACTTGAATTCATTCCATAGCATCTATATATCTCGAAATCACTCCTACAAAGCATAAAACACACCGTTAGTGCAAAACACTAGCGATTAAAGCGCAAACTCAACTAAAGTGCAGTAAATTAGAGTGTAATAAGCGACTAAAATATGCAATTATAGCCTATCATCAGAAACCCATGCCGACTGGAAAGTTAGCCAAGTGGCAGATACTTTTGAGTGCGTACGATATCGTCTACGTAACTCAAAAGGCGGTCAAAGGACAAGCATTGGCATATCATCTTGCTGAAAATCCGGTGGGATGAGAATACGAACCCTTGAAAACGTATTTTCCTGATGAAGAGGTGTCATTCGTAGGAGAGGACATTACCGAAGCATACGACGGTTGGAGGATGTTCATCTCCGTACCGACCCCCCAGACTCTACTGAGTTTGTCCGTGAGTTGTGAGACCTATGTAACCTAGTGCTCTGATACCAACTTGTCACGACCCGGATTTCCCACCATCGGGATCGTGATGGCGCCTACTCGTGGTAGCTAGGCAAGCCAACTTATTTACCTTTTCATCACTAAACAATTATTTTAACAATTTATAGCATCAATATAGAACATGAAAGTTACTAAGAATAATAGCGGAAGTCTGATTTATAAATCTGAATCAAAATGCGGAACAGTTAATAATAGCCTCTACCCAAGATTTGGTGTCACATCACTCACGAACCACTAAGAATATACTAAATACAAAGGTCTGAAAGAAACATAGAAGCTGTCTGTCTCGAGACAAGGTTGGAGCAGTTTTGGTATCAGAAACGGGTCAACATTATCCGGTATCTGCTAAACTCAGATTTCCCTACACCAACAACATGGCAAAATATGAAGCTTGCATATTATGACTCAACATAGCAATTGACATGAATATTCAGAAGCTGCTGGTAATCGGTGATTCAGATTTGCTTGTGCACCAGGTACAGGGAGAGTGGGCCACCAAGAATTCCAAGATATTGCCATATCTGCACCATGTGCAGGAATTGAGAAAAAGGTTCACGAAGATATAGTTTCGCCATGTTCCCAGAATTCAGAACGAGTTTGTCGATGCTTTGTCCACCTTGTAATCTATGATACAACACCCGAACAAAAATTTCATCGATCCCATCCTAGTGAGAATTCATAATCAATCGGCGTATTGTGCCCACGTCGAGGAGGAGACGGATGGAAAACCTTGGTTCCATGACATCAAAGAGTATTTGGCAAAAGGAGAATATCCGGAGCATTCAAACCACATTCAAAAACGCACTCTCCAAATATTGTCCAATCACTTCTTCCACAACGGAAGAAACTTGTACAGAAGAACTCCTGATTTGGGATTGCTAAGATGTGTCGACACAAAAGAAGCTTCTAAACTACTTGAGGAGATACATGCTGGGACCTGCGGCCCGCATATGAATGGTTTTGTCTTGGCCAAGAAGATACTTAGGGCCGGTTACTTTTGGATGACTATGGAGACAGACTGCGTCCAGTATGTGCGCAAATGTTACCAATGTCAAGTACATGCAGATATGATAAAAGTGCCGCCAAATGAGATCAATGCAACAAGCTCACCTTGGCCATTCATCGCCTGGGGAATGTATGTCATCAGTCCTATCCAACCCACCGCTTCAAACGGGCACAGGTTTATTCTGGCAGCCATCGATTACTTCACAAAATGGGTAGAGGCTGCATCTTACAAAGAAAGTCGTCGCAGACTTTGTCAAAGATCGTATTGTTTGCTGATTCGGAGTTCCCGAGTCTATTGTCACTGACAATGCTGCCAATCTCAACAGTGATCTGATGAAAGCCATGTGTGAAACTTTCAAAATCAGGCATAAGAATTCCACAGCCTATAGACCTCAGATAAATGGAGCCATAGAAGCCGCCAACAAAAACATCAAGAAGATACTAAGAAAGATGGTAGAAAACCACAAGCAATGGCACGAGAAGCTACCTTTTGCTCTGTTGGGATACCGCGCTACAGTTCGCACATCAACCGTGGCAACTCCCTACATGCTGGTTTATGGTACCGAAGCTGTTATCCCAGCCGAGGTAGATATTCCTTCTTTAAGAATCATACAGGAAGCTGAACTCAGCAATGCAGAATGGATAAGGAGCCGCTATGAGCAATTGGCCCTTATAGACGGAAAAAGAAAGAACGCAGTATGTCATGGTCAGCTTTATCAGAACAGAATGTCCAGAGCTTTCAACAAAAGAGTCAAACCAAGACAATTTGCACCAGGACAGCTGGTGTTGAAGAAGATCTTCCCACATCAAGATGAAGCCCAAGGAAAATTCTCTCCCAACTGGCAAGGTCCTTACATGGTTCACAGGGTACTAACAGGAGGAGCACTCATACTTGCAGAAATGGATGGAGAAGTCTAGCCAAAGCCAATCAATTCAGACACAGTCAAGAGATACTATGCTTAGACTATTTACATTTCCTCATCTGATGTAATTGAACTACGCTTCACCTGATTCCCGTTTAAGAGGGGATACATAGGCAGCCCTGTGGGTTCGGTCATATCATAATAAAATTTTGATTTCTCCCCAAGATCATAAACTGGGCCAGAATTTTGAGGAAGACCCTCAAAATTCCAGAGCAAGTCCAGCCGAACGCCAACATATGTCAGACGGTCAGAAATCGGTTAAGAAACCGGGGTAGAATTTTGAGAAGGATTCTTGAAATTCCGAAGGAGGTTCAATAAGTCTCAATTAATCGAAAACGGCCAAAGTATCACCTACCAAACTGGGGCAGAATTTTGAGGAGGACCCTCAAAATTCTAACATAAGAAAGCTGCAGTGTCTCATAAATGTGTTAGAGTCACTAATTCATCTGAAATTACTTGATATTTCAATGTGTTTCTAAATAACTCTATTTTTATCAATAATTGCATATTTTTGAAAACTCTATTTTTGTAACGGTCAGGTGTTACCCAGGGAAACTCAAACGAGGCTTCCAAAACGGAGTATAGTAAGTCCAGCAGACAAAGGCACGAACCAACCTCCCCTTACAGAACTTACAATTTTTCTTTGAGCGCAGGCACATCTGACGTAGCGACAGCATTCGAAAACATATATACATGAAGCAAAGTCACTATCGAACGGGCCACCAGGCACTGAACATATCCCCAGGTAAGAAACATTCTACCCATATTTGCTATTTGTTCTTTGAATGGGACTAAGCCCTGTCCGGCATCCTGCATGAGGCTAATCCCTGACTCTATGAGGCTAATCCCTGCCTCCATATCTGCATAAGGTTAATCCCTACCCCCACAGCTGCAAGAGGCTAATCCCTGCGTCCACATCTGCATGAGGTTAATCCCTGCCTCCTCATCTGCATGAGGCTAATCCCTGCCTCCACATCTGCATGAGGCTAATCCCTGCCTCCACATCTGCATGAGGCTAATCCCTGCCTCCACAATTGCATAAGGCTAATCCCTGCCTCCATACTTGCATGAGGTTAATCCCTACCTCCACATTTGCATAAGGCTAATCCCTGCCTCCTTATTTGGATGAGGCTAATCCCTGCCTCCATATTTGCATAAGGCTAATCCCTGCCTCCACATCTGCATGAGGCTAATCCCTGCCTCCGTATTTGCATGAGGCTAATCCCTTATTTGAATGAGGCTAATCCCTGCCTCCATATTTGCATAAGGCTAATCCATGCCTCCATATCTGCATGAGGGCTAATCCCTGCCTCCTATTGCATGAGGCTAATCCTGGCCTCCGATATTTGCATGAGGCTAATCCCTGCCTCCTATTTGCATAGGACTAATCCATGTCTCCATATTCTTTGCATGAGGCTAATCCCTGCCTCCACATTGCATGAGGCTAATCCCTACCTCTCATTCTTTGACATGAGGCATCCCTGCCTCCATACTTTGGCATGAGGCTAATCCCTGCCTCCATACTTGCATGAGGTTAATCCCTGCCTCCATATTTGCATAAGGCTAATCCCTGCCTCCTTATTTGCATGAGGCTAATCCTTGCCTCCATATTTGCATAAGGCTAATCCCTTTCTCTACATCTGCATGAGGCTATTCCCTGCCTCCGTATCTGCATAAGGCTAATCCCTGCCTCCATATCTGCATGAGGCTAATCCCTACCTCCATATCTGCATGAGGCTAATCCCTGCCTCCATATCTGCATGAGGCTAATCCTTGCCTCCACATTTGCATGGGATTAAGCATTGTCCCTCGTTGCATAAATATTGCTCTACTCCGGTACTATCTATTTGCTTTTCTATCGGGCTAAGCTCTGCCCTTCATTTCACAAGACTAAGCCTTGTCTTGTTAACATCATATTATTGCATCTCATGGGCTGAAATGTCGCCAATCTATCCAAAGGCGTCATAGTCTAAAGGCATCATCCTCATAGCCGGAAGACACCATGCCATGGCCTGAGGATCTCTCAAATTTGCATATCATTATTCAATGGCGTCATGGTTTGGAGGCACCATCTTCATGGCTCGAGAACATCATTTCATGGCCTGCGAAACCCTCACTGAACAATTCATGGCCCAGGACATCATGGTCTGAGGACGTCATCCTTAACCGCCCAAAGACAACTCTCATGGTCCAAAAGGGAATCTGCATCATATTTAAATTCTTGCACAAATACATGTAGCATCTCTTCACTTGCAGGTGACAAGTAAGCAACTGCTATCCTAGCGGGAGCAACCTCGCTCCAGTTCCTTCAACCATCTCAAACTTGATCATTCATCATAACCACCTATCCCGAAATCTCGTGTCCATTCTTGTATTGACTTCATCGGTATATTCCGCCGATGAATATGGAACTACACATGGCCTGATTCCTGTAAAACCAGGGATATGTAGGCAGCTCAAAGACCAGAGTCCGGCCTCTATCTTTCAAAACATCCCATTCGTTCAAAATTGGCCATCATTCCTTTACCCGAAAACTCTTTCATCCTTCCCGGGTAAAGAGGGGAAGCTGTTGATACCCAATTTTCCCTATAATATTTTTGAAGTGCATATATACCTTTAAAACTACGCATTAGCATCGATTGGCATTTTTCCATAATTTTTTACATTTTTAAAATCAATTTATCTCGGTATTTTATTCATATAAATAATTATAAAATTGCATCACAAATGTTTTAAAACATTTCTTGATTTAATATTACTATTTACTGTCCTATTAAGTCCAAATTATTTCATAAATGGCCAGACTTACATCTTTTGGCTACAATTGCAATAATTTTGCAATTATAGCCCATGCATACATCACTACATTATTTTACCAAAAATTAGCCCGATATATTTTTAAGATATTTAGTAACTATTTTAAAGTATCCCCGTGCATGAAAATTATTTTTTATCATTGTTAATTATTTATAAAATAATTTTTATTCAAATACCTGGGTATTTAACAAATGGCCCTTTCATTTCAAATTTAACCCTTTCAAAGCCAGCCCAAAACCCCCTTAATATTAAACCAAAAAAAAATCAGCCCAAAACCCCTAGGCCCAATCTGAATTTACCCGACCCAATACCCTGGCCGATCTTGGCCGTTTAACATTTTGATCAACCGTCCAGATTTCCCCTACCATAATTAAACCCTAATGACCCCCCCCCCAACCATCTCATTTCCTCTCCTCTTACCGCCGTCACTCGCCTCTCCTCCTCTGAAATGCTCTCCAATCTTAACACAAACTCACCCTCATCGTCACTCGTCTACTACCTTTCATGGTGGTTTCTCACCACCCCCAGACCTCTAATGGCGTCTCCTACGCTGGTACCGCCATCTCTAAGGTCCTCGAGGGACCACGGTCAGTCCGTTTACACCTGCGGCCCTTTCTTGCCTGTTTCAGGCTGTTCCGATTCGATTTCGAGTAAGATCTTCCTATTTCGCCTTAAACCTATGGATTTCTAAGCCTATTTCTTCATCTCTATGTTGTTTTTCTCGAAACCCTAATTTCGTCCTTTGAACTTCTCAGATCTGTACAAGATCTGAGATGGATTGAACTTATTTTACATGAGTTTTACAAATATCTTCTGATTTTCGAATGGCTTCCCATTTTCCTGAACTAGGGTTTCCTGAAAATTTCTTTCTTCAAAGCGTTTTGCTAATTTTTAGTATTTAATCTTCTATTTTTATGTGTTTTTTGACTGATTTTGAAGAGTTTGCTTCAACCCTAACTAGTTTATGCTAAAACCCTAATTTTCCTATGTTTTTGCTTCGATTCTGAGTCTTTCCGAGCTACTTGTTACATTGTTTGTGCTTTGCTTTGACTTTCATGATTTCCTAACTCAGTATCTTGTGACTTTTATCCTAGTTCATCTCTACTAGGGTTTCTGAGTTGATCCCTTGGCTAATTTATGTGTGTTTATGAAGTTTTATTTAGCTTACTCGTCTATTTGTGGAAAACTGATATTTTTCCTCTCTTTAAATCAGTACTACTTTGGATTTTGATTTATTGATTTGCCTGGTTAAAATTTATGTGTTGATTCTTGATTTATTCCCTTGTTTACGACTTTAATTATTCTTCTTACGTTATTGCCTGTAATGTTACTGATTCTTCACGATTATTTCCTTTAAGCTCCTGTTTGTTTACCCCTTTACTTAGGTCTGATTTGATTTTCTTTCCTTAAGTGACTCATGTCCTTTAACCGTTAAGTAGTTGTCCTTAACTAAAGGAAGACTACGCTGATTTCGTGTGTGATTGATTTTTTAATTTCCCTAATAGCTTAGTTTTGATTTCTTTACCTTACTCTGCTCCGCTCCTAAACTGCTATATATACTCTCCTCTACTCTCAGTTCAGGGGATGAACATTAGTTCACCACTACTCTTACACTCTAAAAAAGCTCTCTATTCTTCCTGCTACTTGTGATCTTCGTTAGTCTTGCCGAATGTAAGCCAAGGCTAGAAATTGCACAACACCTGTCCTGCATCTTGTGTTCTCTTTCCCTAACTGGTATGCCTCTGATTAAATTTTAGAATCTAAACCCTATGTGTTTCATTACTGCCTTAGTTCATCAGTCATGAGTTAATTTTCTGCTCCTGTTTACTGTTTATCCAGCATGCCTAATATTGCCTTGTTCAATATGTGATTAACATGTCTCAACTATACTTGCCTGTCTACTGTTTGCCTAGCATGTCTAAATCTTGTTTTGCTCAGTGTGTGGTTAGCATGTCTACATTATGAATGCTTGGTGGTGTTTTGCCTAGTCTGTTCATTTAAGTCCTTTCCTACTCTGCTTTGCTAAGTCATCTAGTCTCTCAATGCAACTCTAGTTGTGTGTTTGAGGTTTATGTGTTCTCAACATCTTTGCTCCATGTCTTAATCATCTACCCTTGTATCTAACTTAGTAATTTTGTACATCTGTTTGCATCTGTGCTCCACTATACACTAAGGTGTATTCTATGTATCCCCAACCCCTCTCTCCCTGTGTGGAACATGCTTGCCAAGTGTTTCTGAATATGGTTGTTCTGTGATTTGTGTTTTGATTTCAAAGTGTTTTCATACTTTTCTCAAACTTTTTTACTACCAAACTAGTACTGGTTTTCAGAAAATCTATTCACTCCTAAGATTCCTCTCTATACTGTTTACCAAAACCTTTTCAAATCATGTCAAGCACTCTCACTTATTCTTAGGTTATTAAGTCCTGCCCCTCTAGTACGTGTACTGCTTAGAGGTCCTTGAGATCTCTCTGAACTCTAGCATATCAGGGCTGGCTCTTCCACACCGCACATAAATCAGTCTTTATTTGAGAAAGGTCTGAGTGTGAGCATTGCCCCGGATCCTTGAGGTCCTTAGGGAACTCTGACACACCTGGACATGAAATTGGCTATGAAACCTTTGAGCATTTGAGACTACTAAAGGCCTGGTACACCAGGGTTTGCTTTGGGCCTGCTTCAGGCTCACTATAGATTAATTTATATTTTATTTATGTAATTCTTTATTCAATCCTTGGTCTGTAATAATTAATTGTAAACAGATATTGGGGTGACTCGTGAAAAGAGAGGGTAGTTGTATGGTACTGTGGGTAAAACTGGGTAGAAAACATGCTTCTAGGTCTTACATTGTGTAAATCTGTGTTAGAAATCATGTTCTAGGATTACTATATCTATTTCCATTCAAACCATGCCAAACTTGTGCACTAGACATCCTGATTTAGGGCATGCACGTTTATTGCTTCAGCATACTGCATATCATGTACCATTATTCCAACTTTTGATTTGTGCATAAGTACTATCGCATAAAGATCCTGCCATTAGGTCAATGGTCCCGTTTTAAATAAAAATAGTCATCCCATGTATGGATTAGATACCCTGCTTTAGGAACTCTGTTTGCATTTTATTGAACATGTCCATTTAGACTAAATAAATAGTTGGCTATAAAAAGGGTTAAACAGTCTCACACATAGACATCATGTCTTAGAATAAAAATAAAACACCTGTTAAAATCTGTGTCATCTAGAATAGCATGTCTGTAGTTTGAACGATTTCTTAAACTGTTAATCATCTCTTGTAATCGTTATTGCAAACAGTCCTCCGCCTAGGCAAGCCTTAGGTTATCAGTTTCTCTATATATATATATAAAGTGGAAACTGTGTTTGATTGTGTTAAACTACTTAAGCTTAACAGGCTATGAAAACCATTAGGCAAACTGGTTAGGATTCTGCCACTTTCCTTATGCATATCCTGAATCTGTAACATTCATCTAGATATCATGTTCTTAGGATTTCTGAACTTCTTCAAAATCTGTGTTTTAGACGTGCTGTTTGTTTGCCTATATACATGCGGAGGTAAATATGAACCTTCTAACTGTTTGTCCCTATTTGCTTGTCCTACATGTTATTTGCTTGTCGCCTAGATTTTCACCTTTTAAAAACCTTAGGTTGTCTAGAACTCTCCATATTTGGAGGTCCTAAATTCCTCCAGGACCATAAGGAAGGGACGGGTAGCAGCACGCTTAGAGGTCGTTAATTAAACCCGCTTATATAACCACTAAGGGGAGGGTAAAGGGTAGTTAAAGGATATGATGACCTGTGCGCTAATGTCATGTGTAGTCCCTCATCGAGGAGTGATTACTGAGCATTGCATGGGTATGATCATGCAGGCAAATCAACTTAGGACTTCCCTTTCCCAATTCCCATATGTGTTTAAATTCTCTAAACTTCCTTTTCTTTACATATACATGTATAAGCTATCCAAACCTCTTTTACCTTCATTATCTGAACTTCCTTGATCATATATGCATTTAGATGGGGAAAGCTACTTTATTTGCAAATACATGCTTACTTGTTAATTGACTAATTTACATAGTTTAAGTTCGGCCGGGACCCACTGTTGTGGACCGCGAGGGGTGCCTAACACCTTTCCCTCAAGGTTATTTCGAGCCCTTACCCTAATCTCTGTTAATGCAAACTAGTTACACGAGTTAATTACTCTAGGTGCCCTAACGCACTATAATCCGTTAGGTGGCGACTCTTCAAATACCCAATTCCCAAATGGAAACGAGTTGTTCCCCCATGAATGTCGAAACCCGGACGCCCGCGAGGGAAAAATGGGGCGCGACACTTCTTATTTGGCCAACCTGAATATGACAATTCTAGAGTGTCTTTGATTACACCATAATAATCATTTTTCCCATCCTGGTTGCCTTCACCACCTTTGACACACACCCCACTATTATTGCTTTTTTTTTTATACTTGTAGCATTCATCGGTGTGAAATTTGAAACCATTCACACAATACTTAGACATAGTTGTATCCGTAGGTGCATGTCCCCAAGATATGTCTTTCAAAAATTAATTAAGACCCTTGTTTGGATTATTGACCTACATGTAGTGTTCAATAAATCACAAGTGAGCAAGTATATTTACAAGTGACCAAGTATGTATATTCACATGTGAGGAAGTATGTGAGATGCACTTACACACTTTTTAAACCATGACTCAAATGTAGAACATATAACTTCATGGCCAAATTGACTCACGAAGTCACTGAGCGACGCATTGAAAATAGTAGTACATGTAAATTAATCTTACGTCAACACTGACTTAAGAAAGGGTTAAACTTCCGAACAATTTAGCAACACATGATTTGAAGCTGATTTGTACTCCATACTACATAGGCCATTTTTTGTTCGATCTTTAGAACCTTGTCCTGGTTGATTGAATATGGACATTGGTGGATATAATGAATCAATCTCAATCACGACATTGTGCTGATTGGGACTATTTCTAGCACATGGCACATGACTGTCGAAGTAGTAAGAACAAAAATGGGCAGTTGCCTTTGCAAGATAGGCTTCGCATATGAATCCTTCAATCCTATTCCTCTGTTTAACAAATTGTTTACACTTGCCAATATCTTGCACATGTTCATATTAGATGACAACGTTAAAAGAAAATTACACGAATAAATCAAGGTTTGATCATTACCTCTCGAATGGATACATCCACCTGCATTGAACGGGCCCTCCAAGTCGCGCCTTGTGTACAAGGTGAATTGGAAGGTGTTCCATCACATCAAAGAAACCACATTGAAAAATCCTTTCCAGCTTATTACTAATTACATGAATATTCTTGTCACGACCCTAAAACCGACCCGGTCATGATGGCGCCTAACGTGGTACTGGGCAAGCCGACACACTACCAGAACAAAATGATATTTTCAATTTTTAAGAAAATTCCAAGCTACTTAGTATAAAACCTTCATAAGGAGTTCAAATCAAAACAAATGCACGGAAAAGAAAATGCCCGACATCGGGGTGTCACTTGTCATGAGCATCTACCATAATGTATCTGACAATATCAAGACCAACATAGTTCGGAAAGTAACTAAATACATCTAAAGGAAGATAAGAGGGAGAAGAGCAGGGCTGCGAACGCCGGGCAGCTACCTTGCTATCTCCGATGAACCTGCCACTAAGTAATCAACACCCGCTACCGGGTTCTGAAATACCTGAATCTTCACACAAGGTGCATGGAGTAATGTGTGATGACCCAGTAGGTCATCACTTTATTTACAAGTTAATTCTGTGTTTCAAGGCCTTAAAAGCCTCCTTTTATCTCACCTCGATTTGCGTGCGCGGTCCGGGCGTATATCCGAAACGGTTTTATGTGGAAATATGATAAAAATGCTAATTTTGCCTTTAAAATTGAATTTAAGTTGACTTCGGTCAACATTTTGGGTAACAGATCCATACCCGTAATTTAACGGTCCCGGAGGGTCCGTACAAAAATATGGGACTTGGGCGTATGCTCGGAATCGAATTCCGAGGTCCCAAGCCCGAGAAATAAATTTTTGAAGAATATTGTTTAACTAAAATTTTAAGAGTTTTTGGAAATTTAAGTGTATTTGAATTTGATGGTATCGGGCCCGTATTTTGGTTCCGGAGCCCGGTAGAGGTCTTATATGGTAATTAAGTTGTGCCTATAAAATTTGGTAAGAAACGGACTTCCATATGACGTGAATCGGACCCTCGGTTGTGAAATTTGAAAACTTAAGAGTTCTTGAGATTTTTCTTTGATTTTGATGCTAAACTCGTAGTTCGAGGTGTTATTTTGGCGATTTGATCGCGCGAGCAAGTCTGTACGATATTTTTAGGTTAGTGTGCATGTTTGGTTTGGAGCCCCGAGGGCTCGGGTGAGTTTTGGATAGGCCACAGAGTGACATTGGACTTAGGAAAACTGCTGGTGTGTTGCAGGTCTGCAGGCTTCGCAATTGCGAAGCCTGGCTCGCATTTGCGAAGATGGCTTGGGCAGGCCTTGATCGCAAATACAACCATTTGATCAAAAATGCTAAAGGGGTAGAGTCGCAAATGCGACAAATTCTTCGCAAATGCGAAGACAGCAGGTTCGAAAGGGGTTCGCAATTGCAAACCGTGGTCGCAATTGCGACAACTGAGACCTGCTAGATGAAATTCTGACGGGATTTTTCCCCATTTACCAAACTCTTCAAACCCTAAAACATCTTGGGCGATTTTTCAAAGGCACATACTCTTCCAAATCATTAGTAACTCATTTCTAACTCATTTCTTTCAATCTAATCCATATTTTTACATGATTTCATTTCAAAATCAAGGGTTTTTCATGGGAAATTGGGTGATTTTGGGTAGAACTTAGATGTTTTCAAATTTTGGGAATTTGGATATCGATTTGGGGTCCGATTTCAAAATAAATTATATGTTTGAGTTCGTGGATGAATGGGTGATTGGGTTTTGGGTGGAACCTCGAGTTTCGACCAAGCGGGCCCGGGGTCAATTTTTGACTTTTTGGGGAAAATGATAGAAAACCTATAATTAAGCATTGGGTATGAATTCTTTAGCATTAATTGATGTTGTTAAATTAATTTGGGCTAGATACAAGTAACTTGGAGGCGAATTCTAAAGGAAAAGCGGTGTTTGAGGCTTGAGTTGGTCGTGGAAGTTCGAGGTAAGTGTTTGGCCTAACCTTAGCTTGAGGGAATATGTGTTGTGTCTTAATTGCTATGTGTTGGTGTCAAGTACGACGTATAGGTGAGGTGACGAGTATCTATACGTTGGTGTCAAGCATGCCCGTGAGTCTTATGTTCGGATTTGTTGTGATTTTACTATATATTGATCATGCTTAACTTGATGGTTAGCAACCGTGGGACAAGAATTATGATTATTTTCGTGGTAATTGTTTATCATTGAGCATTGGCTCCAGTTGAGGTTTCATTTGTAAAGTTAATTGTTGGTATAAGTTTGGTTATAGCTGATTCCCT
>NW_017675678.1:0-62093 GCF_001879085.1 Nicotiana attenuata
TGAACTCATGAGAGCATGAGGATTACTAAATATGTAATTTTTACCCAATTCCGAGACGTGGGTCGAGGGGCGTTTTGGTCATTTTACCTAATTTCGTGTATTAGCTTAGAATTTAATTGTAGAATCAGTTACCTGAAGTGTTATTTACATTATGCAATTGAATTGAATAGATTTGGGCCATTTGGAGTCGAGTACTCGTGGCAAGAGCGTGGTTTCAGGTTGATTTTGAGCCGGTTCGAGGTAATTGGCTTCTCTAACCTTGTGTGGGGGAAACTCCCCTTAGGATTTGGTTTGTTGATAAATAAAATGCCTTGTACGTGAGGTGATGAGTGCGTACTTGTGCTAATTGTTGAAAATCCATTTTCTTTAAATAACTGTAAATGTGATCTCATTTTTCCTGTTCATACCGTGTGTAATTTAAGCTTGCTATTAGCCTAGGGAAGCATGTTAGTTGACTTAATTGCTTTACTTGCTCAAATTGCCTCAATTGGATTATGTGCAGCATGCTAGGCTAGAAATACCTGTTTTACTTAGTCTGGAAATTGAATTGAATTAAGTATTCTTTTGTGTTGCTGCTGTGTGTTTACTTTGGGACTACGGGACGGTATCCCGGGAGATCCCCCTGTATGTTTACTTTGGGACTACGGATTTGTATTCCGGGAGATCCCCCTGCACTTTTACATTGGAACTACGGGACTGCACACGGTAGATTCTCCCAATACTGAGTATTTACATTTGGGACTATGGATCGGGATTCCGGTAGATCCCCGTGCACACTGAGTTGGACTACGGGACGGTATCCCGGGAGATCCACTGGATAAGTATATCTGGGACTACAGGACGGTATCCTGGGAGATCCCCGGTTGTTATCTCTGTGTGAGCTGTATTTCCTTTCCGTGATTATTTTGTCTCTGTTATAGCTATTGTTGTCCTTTCTATCCTGTGTTACTTCTTACTGTTGCACATTCTGTCTTATTCGATATTGTTATACCTTGTATTTCATTTAACCTCAGTAGGGCCTTGACCTTCCTCGTCACTACCCGATCGAGGTTAGGCTTGGCACTTACTGAGTACCGCTGTGGTGTACTCATGCCCTTCCTGCGCATGTTTTTCATGTGTAGATCCAGGTACTTCCACTCAGTCTTATCACGCTTGAGGCGAGGCACTTTGTAGAGACTCCAAGGTATATCTGCCGCATCCGCAGACCGAAGAGTCCCTTTCTATTCTCAGTACTAGTATAGCCCTTTCTGTATTTCCCTTGTTGGTAGAGATTTCTGGAGTTAGAGCTTATTATGTAATCTTTTAGCTTGTGATTCATAGGGTTACGGATTTTCGGAGTGTTAGATTGAGATTCTTGTACTATTATATGCCAGGCGGCATCTAAACACTATTTAACTTTGTTATCTCGATTTTTATATTACTTTCTTTTCCGCAATTGTTTCTTTTTTTTCCGTATTTGTTAGGCTTACCCAGTTGTAGAGACTAGGTGCGTCGCGACAGTTAACGGAGGGCGAACTGGGGTCGTGACAAGTTGGTATCGGAGTACTAGGTTTATAAGAGTCATGAATCACAAGCCGGTTATTTAGAGTCTCGCTGATCGGTAAGGAGACGTCTGTACTTATCTACGAGAGGCTATGTAACTATTAGGAAAAATGCTACTTCATTTGATTTCCTTGTCGTACGAGATATTTGATATCACAACTCTAAACTTCTGTCTTCTATTCTCTCACAGATGGTGAGGACACGTGCTACTCAAGATGATCAGGCACCCACGCCCCCTACTGGAGCTGTCAGAGGCCGGGGCCGGGGTAGAGGCCGAGGACGCACACGTGGTGCAGCCAGAGCACCCGCATGAGCTGCCACCGAGGTGCCACCAGCAGCTCCAGCCGGAGTCCAGACACCTGATACGTCTACTACTACAACTCCAGCACTCCAGGAGACTCTACCTCAGTTTACGACTATGTACACTACTCTAGCTCAGGCAGGGTTGCTTTCCCTTGCCACAGCTACATCCCAGGCCGGGGGAGAAGCACAGACTCCTGCCTCCCATACCCCTGAGCAGCGAGTACATGTTGATCAGGTCCTAGAGATTATTCCTGTATAGCCGGTAGCCCCAGTTCAACCCGAGGAGAGGGCAGTAGCTTCAGAGGAGGAGCAGAAGAGGCTTGAGAGGTTCAAGAAGTATCAGCCTCCTACATTCAGCAGACTAGCCTCAGATGATGCTCTTGGATTTCTAGAGGAGTGCTCCGTATCCTCCGTACCATAGGTATATGAGGATCGAGCGGGGTTTCCTTCACTACCTTCCAACTTCGAGGTGCCGCCTATCAGTGGTGGCGTGCTTATGAGTTAGACAGTCCGGATGAGGCAGCTTCCCTGACTTGGGCTCAGTTTTCAGATATGTTCACGAGAGAGTATGTTCCCCAGAGTCTTAGGGACACTTGCCGCACAGAGTTTGAGCGTTTGCGCCAGGTTACTATGACTGTCTCGGAGTATGTTGTCCATTTCACCAACTTGGCCAGACATGCACCAGCTTTGGTTTCTACTGTTCGAGAGAAGGTTCGCCGGTTTATTGAGGGGCTTATTCCCAGCATCAGGTCTAGCATGGCTCGTGAGTTGGAGATTGATATTTCTTATCAGCAGGTGGTGAGCATTGCTAGGAGGATTGAGGGTATGCATGCTAGGGATAGAGAGGAGAGGGAGGCCAAGAGGTCTCGAGAGTCGGGCCATTATTCTGGTGCCCGTGCCCCAGTTGCAGGTCGTCATAGTAGGGTTTATATGAGTCGCCCTGTTCATTCAGCTCTTCCAGCAGCCAGTGGTATTCCAGCTCCTCCCAGACCTCAGGAGCCTTATTATGCGCCACCAGTATCTAGTGCGCCTCCTGCACGGGGTGCTTCCAGTGGTCAGTCCAGCAGGCCTGGCCCGAGCCTGTCACAGCCGCCACGTCCTCCCAAAGCTCGTTTTGAGTGTGGTGACACACGCCATGTGGTGAGGGATTGCCCCAGACTTAGGAGGGGTGCACCTCCACAGACTTCTCAGCCACAGCATGCCCCGTAGAGTTCTCAGGCTATGATCACAGCACCAGTTGCTACCTCACCTGCTCAGCCAGCTAGAGGTGGAGGTCGGGGAAGTAGAGGTCGCCCTCGAGGGGGAGGCCATGCCATATATTATGCCCTTCTTGCCCGTACTGAGGCTGTCGCCTCCGATTCTGTCATCACAGGTACTATCCTGGTCTGTCATAGAGATGCATCAATTCTATTCGATCCAGGCTCCACTTATTGTTATGTGTCCTCTTATTTTGCCCCGTATTTGGGCGTATCTCGGGATTCTTTGAGTTCTCATGTTTATGTTTTTACTCTTGTTGGAGATTCTCTTGTTGTGGATCACGTTTATCGGTCGTGTTTGATTGTTCTTAGTGGTTTTGAGACTAGAGCCGATTTGTTATTACTCAGCATGGTAGACTTCGATGTTATTCTAGGCATGGACTGGTTGTCGCCCCATTATGCTATTCTTGATTGTCATGCGAAAACCGTGACGCTGGCTATGCC
Source organism: Nicotiana attenuata (assembly GCF_001879085.1). Classification (NCBI taxonomy): domain Eukaryota; kingdom Viridiplantae; phylum Streptophyta; class Magnoliopsida; order Solanales; family Solanaceae; genus Nicotiana; species Nicotiana attenuata. The sequence goes on from NW_017675678.1 coordinate 3,546, forward strand.
AGGTGTACCGCGACTAGAGTGGAGGGGTACTTTAGATCATACTTCCAGTAGAGTTATTTCATTTCTTAAGGCTCAGCGTATGGTTGAGAAGGGGTATGACACGTATCTAGCTTATGTGAGAGATGTCAGTATTGATACCCCTACAGTTTATTCTGTCCCAGTAGTACAGGATTTCTCTGATGTGTTTCCATCTGACCTTCTGGGCATGCCGCCCGATAGAGATATTGATTTTGGCATTGGTCTGTTGCTGGGCACTCAGCCTATTTCTATTCCTCCGTACCGTATGGCTCCTCCTGAGTTGAAGGAGTTGAAGGAACAGTTACAAGAATTACTTGATAAGGGTTTCATTTGGCCCAGTGTATCACCTTGGGGCGCTCCTGTCTTATTTGTGAAGAAGAACGATGGTTCTATGCGTATGTGTAATGATTATCGCCAGTTGAACAAGGTTACAGTGAAGAACCGTTATCCTTTGCCTTGTATTGATGACCTGTTTGATCAGTTACAGGGTGCTTGTGTGTTTTCTAAGATTTACTTGCATTCACAGTATCATCAGTTGAAGATTCGGGAGCCAGATATCCCGAAAACTGCCTTCAGGACTCGGTATGGTCATTACGAGTTCCTTGTTATGTCATTTGGGCAGACTAATGCCCAGCAGCCTTCATGCATCTGATGCACAGTGTATTCCGTCCATATCTTGACTCAATCGTTATTGTCTTTATTGTTGACATTCTGGTATATTCCCGGAGTGGGGAAGATCATGAGCAGTACCTGAGGACAGTGCTCCAGACTTTGAGGGAGAAGAAATTATATGCTAAGTTCTCGAAATGTGAGTTCTGGTTGGATTCCGTGGCATTCTTAGGTCACATGGTATCTAGTGAGGGGATAAAGGTGGATCCGAAGAAAGTGGAAGTAGTGCAGAGTTGGCCTAGACCATCCTCAGCTACAGAGATCCGCAGTTTTCTTAGCTTGGCGGGTTATTACCGTCGATTTGTTCAGGGGTTTTCATCCATTGCAGCACCTATGACCAGACTGACCCAAAAGGGTGCTCCGTTCCAATGGACAGAAGAGTGTGAGGAGAGCTTTCAGAAGCTCAAGACAGCTTTGCCTACAGCCCCAGTTTTGATATTGCCTACCGGTTCGGGGTCTTATACTGTCTATTGTGATGCCTCAAGGGTTTGCCTTGGAGCGCTATTGATGCAGGACGGTAGGGTGATTGCCTACGCGTCCATACAGTTGAAGGTACATGAGAAGAATTATCCTGTCCATGATCTCGAGTTAGCTTCTATTGTTCACGCCTTGAAGATCTGGCGTCACTATTTGTGCGGTGTGCCTTGTGAGATTTATACTAATCACCAGAGTTTGCAGCATCTGTTCAAGCAGAAGGACCTTAATTTGTGCCAGAGGAGGTGGCTAGAGCTGCTGAAGGACTATGATATCACTATTTTGTATCACTCGGGCAAGGCCAATGTTGTGGCCAATGCTTTGAGCTGTCGGGCAGAGAGTTTGGGGGGTTTAGCTTATTTACCAATAGCAGAGAGGCCCATGGCGATGGATGTTCAGGCCTTAGCCAGCCAGTTTGTGAGGTTGGATCTTTCGAAGCCCAGTCGGGTTCTAGCTTGCGTGGTCTCTCGGTCTTCCTTGTTTGATCGTATCCGGGAGCGTCAGTTTGATGACCCTCATTTGCTTGTTCTCAAGGACAAGTTCTTACATGGCGATGCCCGAGATGTGTCTATTTGTAATGACGGGGTATTAAGGATGCAGGGTCGAGTTTGTGTACCCAATGTTGATGGGCTTCGGGAGTTGATTCTAGAGGAGGACCATAGTTCGCGGTATTCCATTCATCCGGGTGCCGCGAAGATGTACCAGGATTTGAGACAGCACTATTGGTGGAGGCGGATGAAGAAAGATATAGTTGGGTTTGTAGCTCGGTGCCTTAATTGTCAGCAGGTTAAGTATGAGCACCAGAGACCGGGTGGATTGCTTCAGAAGATATAGATTCCGGAATGGAAGTGGGAGCGGATCACTATGGACTTCGTAGTTGGGCTCCCACGAACTTTGAAGAAGTTCGATGCCATTTGGGTGATTGTGGATCGGCTGACCAAGTCCGCGCATTTCATTCCTGTGAGTACTACCAATTCTTCGGAGCGGTTAGCGGAGATTTATATCCGGGAGATTGTTCGTCTGCATGGTATTCCATTTTCCATCATTTCAGATACAGGTACTCAGTTCACATCGCGGTTCTGGAGGGCCGTACAACATGAGTTAGGTACTCGGGTGGAGTTGAGCAGACTGACGGACAGTCCGAGCGCACTATTTAGATTCTTGAGGATATGCTCCGTGCGTGTGTGATTGAGTTTGGAGGGTCTTGGGATCAGTTCTTGCCATTGGCGGAGTTTTCCTACAACAACAGTTATCAGTCCAGCATTCTGATGGCACCATATGAGGCTTTATATGGTCGGCGGTGTAGATCTCCGGTGGGTTGGTTCGTGCCGGGTGAGGCTAGATTATTGGGCACAAACTTGGTACAGGATGCTTTGGAGAAGGTTAAGGTGATTCAGGATAGACTTCCTACAGCCCAGTCCAGACAGAAGAGTTACGCGGACCGAAAGGTTCGTGATGTTTCTTACATGGCTGGAGAGCGGGTCCTGCTTCGGGTTTCGCCTATGAAGGGCGTTATGTGATTTGGGAAGAAAGGGAAGTTGAGTCCGAGGTTTATTGGCCCTTTTGAGATATTGAGGCGTGTTGGGGAGGTTGATTATGAGCTTGCCTTGCCTCCCAGCTTGGCAGGAGTCCATCCGGTATTTCATGTTTCAATGCCCCGGAGTAATCACGGTGATCCGTCGCACGTGTTGGATTTCAGTTCAGTCCAGTTGGACAAGGATCTATCTTATGTCGAGGAGCCAGTGGCGATATTGGACAGGCAGATTCGAAAGCTGAGATCAAAGATCATTGCATCAGTGAAGGTTCAGTGGCGGGGTCAGCCGGTCGAGGAGGCGACTTGGGAGACCGAGCAGGATATGCGCAGCCGTTACCCTCATCTTTTCACTACATCAGGTATGTCTTTATGCTCGTTCGAGGACGAAGGAATGTTTAATTGTTGGAGGATGTAATGACCCGGCCGGTCGTTTTAAGAATTAACGCCCCCGATCCCCTATTAACTGCATTCCCCGTGTTTGTTTCTACTGTTGTGAGTTACCGGGAGGATTTAATTCGAGATTCGGAGAGTTTTGGGACACTTAGTCCCTAAATGAGAGTTTAATTATTAGAATTTGGACCGTAGTCAGAACAGTGTGAAGATGGCCTCGGAATGGGATTCCGTCGGTTCTGTTAGCTCCGTTGGGTGATTTCGGGTTTAGGACCGTGTTCGGAATGTGTTTTGGAGGTCCGTAGCTTATTTAGGCTTGAAATGCCGAAAGTTGAATATTTGAAGTTTCTGGTTCGATAGTGAGATTTTGATATAGGGGTTGGAATGGAATTCTGGAAGTTGGAGTAGGTCCGTTGTGTCATTTGTGACGTGTGTGTAAAAATTCAGGTCATTCGGACGAGATTTGATAGACGTTTTGATCGAAAGCGTAAATTGAGAGCTTTTGGAGTTCTTAGGCTTGTCCATGGTTAATTCGATGTTTCGATGTTTTTTTAGGTGTTTTAAGGATTGGTATAAGTTTGGATATTAGTATATGACTTGTTGGTGCATTTGGTTAAGGTCACGGGGGCCTCGGGGTGATTTCGGATGGTTGACGGAAGAATTGAGTTTGGTTTTGGCAGCTGAAGATGTTCCATTTCTGTCATAACCGCACCTGCGGCTAGGGGACCCCAAGTGCGGGCTCGCAGAAACGCCCAGATGGTCGCAGATGCGGAATTGGCCATGTGGGGCTGGGACCGCAGAAGCGGCAGCTCGATCGCACCTGCGGTAGAGCAAGTGCGGCTTTTTGATCGCAGGTGCGGAAATGGGAGCCATAGTGAAAACCGTAGATGCGGCGCATTTGACCGCAAAAGCGGTACCGCAGAAGCGGAAGAAGGGCCGCATGTGCGAAAACCCTGGGCCAGAAAGTATATAAACCCTCCTTCGCGATTTTCAGCTTTTCTTCACCATTTTAAATCGATTTCTGGAGTTTTTGGGGGATTTTGAAGAGGGAATCAGAGGGAACTTCGTTGAGGTAAGAATTTTGATCATAAAACTCGTTCCTATGGTGTTATTTCATTGATTAGGATGGAAAAATTTATGGAAATTTGTGGGTAAATATTGAAGAAACTAGGGCTTGGTATTGGAGAGCTATTAGTGGTGATTTGAGGGACTAATTGAGGCCCGATTTTGGTAATTTTGGTATGCATGAACTCGTGAGAGCGTGAGGATTCGGACTATGTAATTTTTACCCAAATCCGAGATGTGGGCCGAGGGGCGTTTTGGTTATTTTACCTAATTTCGTGTATTAGCTTAGAATTTAATTGCAGAATCAGTTACTTGGAATGTTATTTACATTATGCAATTGAATTGAATAGATTTGGGCCATTTGGAGTCGAGTACTCGTGGCAAGAGCATGGTTTCGGGTTGATTTTGAGCCAGTTCGAGGTAAGTGGCTTGTCTAACCTTGTGTGGGGGAAACTCCCCTTAGGATTTGGTTTGTTGATAATTGAAATGCCTTGTGCATGAGGTGACGAGTGCGTACTTGTGCTAATTGTTGAAAATCCATTTTCTTAAAATAACTGTAAATGTGATCTCCTTTTTCCTGTTCATACCGTGTGTAATTTAAGCTTGCTATTAGCCTAGGGAAGCATGTTAGTTGACTTAATTGCTTTACTTGCTTAAACTGCCTCAGTTGGATTATGTGCAACATGCTAGGCTAGAAATACATGTTCTACTTGGTATGGAAATTGAATTGAATTAAGTATTCTTTTGTGTTGCTGCTGTGTGTTTACTTTGGGACTACGGGACGGTATCCCGGGAGATCCCCCTGTATGTTTACTTTGGGACTATGGATTTGTATTTCGGGAGATCCCCCTGCACATTTACATTGGAACTACGGGACTGCACCCGGTACATTCCCTCAGTACTGAGTATTTACATTTGGGACTACGGATCGGGATTCTGGTAGATCCCCGCGCACTATGAGTTGGACTACGGGACGGTATCCCGGGAGATCCACTGGATAATTATATTTGGGACTACAGGACGGTATCCTGGGAGATCCCCGGTTGTTATCTCTGTGTGAGCTGTATTTCCTTTCCGTGATTATTTTGTCTATGTTATAGCTGTTGTTGTCCTATCTATCCTGTGTTACGTCTTACTGTTGCACTTAACTATACTGTCTTATTCGATATTGTTATACCTTGTATTTCATTTAACCTCAGTAGGGCCCTGACCTTCCTCGTCAATACCCTACCGAGGTTGGGCTTGGCACTTACTGCACATGTTTTTCATGTGCAGATCCAGGTACTTCTACTCAGTCTTATCACGCTTGAGGCGAGGTGCTTTGTAGAGACTCCGAGGTATATCTGCCGCGTCCGCAGACAGAAGAGTTCCTTTCTATTCTCAGTACTAGTATAGCCCTTTCTATATTTCCCTTGTTGGTAGAGATTTCTGGAGTTAGAGCTTATTATGTAATCTTTTAGCTTATGATTCATGGGGTTCCGGATTTTGGGAGTGTTAGATTGATATTCTTGTACTGTTATATGCCAGGCGGCATCTGAACACTGTTTAACTTTGTTATCTCGGTTTTTAATTACTTTCTTTTTTGCAACAGTTTCTTTTTTTTCCCAGCATTTGTTAGGCTTACCTAGTTGTAGAGACTAGGTGCCGTCGCGACAGTTCACGGAGGGCGAACTGGGGTCGTGACGTCTAGGCATTTTAGCACATAGTTCACATTCTTCACATATCCTCAATTTACCAAGAATAGCATATTGAATACATTGAGATACACCTTTCACATATATTTTTGCAACTCCAATTCCTTTGAAATAACAAGTACTACATCAATCAAATTTCGGACTTACAATACTTGCATGGACACCATGGGAGCTCAATTTCTAAGAAGAGGGGGTTTTAGCCATACATACCTCAATAGAGCTTTCCTTAAATTCTTACAATAATTCCGGAACTCCTAGCAACTTCGATCTATTTTATGAGAATTACAAGTTGAATTAAGAATTAGAGGGATAATCAAGATTCTAGCTCATTTGGGCACATTATCAAGCACTAAGTGTGCATTATGATTCTTAAGACCTTTTTGTGAGAGATTCTATCATCCTACACCCCATTTGTTACATTTTTAGCTCACGATCTCCCCATACCCTCTTAACATACATGCATGCGAGATAATCAACCCTTATACCCATGAACCCACTTGTTAATTACCCATATTTAGCTAAAATTCGAAATTAAGGGTTAGGGTGTAAAATCTTACCTCAAGGATGAAAATCTAGTGTGTTTTCCTTGTTAATCTTCAAATGAGTAAGATTTGAAGAAGGATTTGATGAAGATTACTTTCTCACTCTAGGTCTCCCTCTCTCACTCTAAAGCATCAGATTTTTCATCAAAAATGACACATTGCGTGTATATAAAGAAGTTGGGTCGGGTTATAAGGATAAAAAAAGTAGATAGTCCAAAATTTTCGGACCGGGCTACAGGCCTGGCATCGCCAGCTTAAAGCCTGGTCTAGCCTGGCTTTATCCAGGCCTCACCTGCTTAAAGCCTGGTCTAGCCTGGCTTTATCCAGCCTGGTCTAACCTGGCTTTATCCTGGCCTCACCTGCTTAAAGCCTGGTCTAGCCTGGCTTTATCCAGGCCTCACCAGCTTAAAGCCTGGTCCAGCCTGGCTTTATCCAGGCCTCACCAGCTTAAAGCCTGGTCTAGCTGAGATGAAAATTTCAACTCCCCAACGCATTGCTCAACCCAAAACTCTGAAAATACAACGTATTAGCCTACCCTGACACCACAAAACCTTAATTTACATAGTGATGTTTTTTGGGGCCTTACATTCTCCCCCGCTTAAGATCATTCGTCCTCGAATGAGGAGTATAGTCCGCCCCTAAACACTTAACGTAATATATCCTTTTGCTCACATACCTCAAGTCCCTAAATTTTGACCAACACCCAAATTTTTCAGAAATTTTGGCAGCGTCACCTTTGTATCTAGGCCTATCTACCTTCTAGAGAACCAACAAAACCATCCTAACAACATATCCACAACTCAGCAAAGCACCATAATTATATATCAATAACACTAATCTCAGCATTACAAGCACTACATTATCATAATTATACCTGGACATGGGCGGCACATTTTAAAATCATAACACCTAGTGGGTACCTTTCAAATCAAAACCAATTGTTAAACAATCAAGCGAAAATATTTTCTTTCCACAACACTTTTGTCCTCAAGGTGGCCTCTACGACTTACAGACCTCTCCATAACACATTTACGGAAACAATCTCAACTCCTAGGCTTATCTAACAAGGATGACAAATAGATACCCCTCATAAGACAATTATCCATTAACTTCACCTTCAGTAGTTTCCACGGGGATTATACACAAAGTATCTCCAACTACCTTCCCTATACATAGGCATATGAAAACACGGGGTACACGGAGGGCAATAATAGGGGAAACACCATACTCATAGTTCGGCCTACTTCTTTAATGATTCAACACATCCCAAAGTGCATTACACCTACTTCACCTTTATTAGCATTTCACATAGTATCTTCATGAAGAAAATCTTGAGAACAACTTGCTCACTTTCTTTAACTCTAAATATCCATGTCGGACGCCGAAATTAAACCCTTGGCGACCTTCAACCATTATTCTATGATGGGCTAGAATGAATATGAATATAGAGTTCCTACGCAATATGATTGATCATGGAATGATGCTTCCCTTTTTACATGCTTGAACGTACACCCTCGATAGATTACTATAAGTAGGAACAATGAGGTCCGAGATTGGGCTGGAATTATTCAAGGATTCATCAATGTGCTGAGCAGAGTATTTCGTGAGGTTATACCCTAAGAGTCATGATGCTTACTAATGATAACGCTGACATGATTATTCATTGTGATGACATCATTGATTTGACCAAATGGGGCATAGAGTTAACTAATATATTGGAAATAGAAATCATTAAGAAGGAATATTCAAGTACGTGACCCAGTCGTCTCCTGGAGTGTAGGGGAAGATCAGTTTATCAAGAATGAGAATACTCTAGCACCTTGAATGCGATATGGGTTTCAAAATACATGAAGTTGAATTACACTCCTAACATTAACTGACACAAGGAATCTATGCCACAAGCCCATGAGGATGAAAAAAAGAAGTTGAAAACTTATGAGATTATCATAATCCAAACAACTTAACCCTTCCCGATAATTGATCCTATATGAGAGAACTAAGATACGACAACTTGTCTTCCAAATCGATATGCTCATGATATGTGCAAAAATCTGAAAGCATCTAATCTCAACCTTTCACGAGTGAAACCATATAGCTAGGACACCTTAGTATTGAGATAAAATCATGTATTGGTTAGAGGGGTTCTAGGTTAACATGATGCTCCAGGGAGAAAGACAACTAAAACTCCTATCCACACAGAGAGGTGGAATGCCAAGGATAAAAAACTCCCCGCATATGATAATAACATAGTTAATGATTCTAGAAGTCGAGTGTGTAAAGACAACGAAACCCAATGGCAAAGTATAAAATAATCATGGAAGGTTTGCAAACATTCATAATGAGTTCTCCATGGATTCAAACTTGAGAAGTACCCAGATGCTACTGAAAGATAGGAGAACATGAGAAGTAGGCATTGTGCCATGATAACCCCCAAAGGTGCATTAGGTCTTAACGGAGAGCCTATTAAGGGTCCTTATGAGAAAGGAAGTGCTATAGTGACATATAGAAGGACACGTTCTCTCATGGTTATCGAACAAGTGTTGGGAAACTAGCACAATGAATTCACTAACTAAGGAACACAATTAACACATGTTGTGGAGGTATAAAGAGAAGTAAACATTTGACACAAGCTGACATGCTTCTGCTATACTAACTCCCAAACTGCAATACAAAACCACGTCACAGGCAACCACAACACAAAGAACAAAGTGAGCTACTCACTGAGGAATGACCCGAGTGGACAAGAAAGTCATACTAAGATGGCAACAAAAGATCTTCATATGACAGAGATGTAAAAATCTAAATTTTCAGAAACTCTATACACACAGCGACCACTTCAATTGACATGCACTCATATGATAGGTGCTGATGTATTCTCTTATGTTAATAGACAGTGAGAAGGTTTCGTGATGATATTCGAAAGAGAGTAGAGTCACTATTCAAATCATAGAAGCCATATACACCAGTGAGAAAAAGAGTGACTCAAGAAGGATCACAACACTGGATGCTATACATAGAACTTGCCACCACATAGGTAAACTCAACGACGGTGCATGCACAGCACAAGAGAGCAGGTGTTGTCCATTTAAATAAAACGTTTCTGTAAGAAATTCATCGGGAATAGTCCCTTGTTGAGAAATTAGGAAAAGCAAGTGAGAAATATCAATCCTAGAGTTATAACTCAATCCAAGGACATAATTATATAACTTAATTCCACAAAAGGGTGTAAAATAAGAGAATTTGTGATAGAGTGGATTCACGAATAATACGTTTCATTCAAAGAGTAGGTGCATGCAATGTTTCATGATTCAACATCTTGTTAAGTCCATGTTTATGAGAACTCTTCAATATGGATGTACATGTATAGCAAGTAAAATTTTGTGTTGTTCATAATGATGTACTGAGGAGTGACTTACTTGACGACTTTAGGTTGATAGGGAAATAACTTTATCAATGCCCCTCGACTACACATCCCTAACGCACGTTGGTAACATACTAATATACTACATTATCTGGTGGTGCAGTGACATTTATAGGAACACGGGTACTCCCTTTAGCAACAAGTTCTACCAATCCCTCCATGGCTCGATACATTCTCCTAACAAACTCTTGGGCAGTCTCCCTCAGATTCAATGGCGGGGTCATTCCCTCCTTACTGCTTCAAACTCGTCTAAGCGAGTCAACCATTTTGATATAAACTATATTACGATAACCATGACCATCTCTTTTCATAGACTTTCTTCCCATTTCTTCTTGCCTCACCCATCCTAATTAGTGAATAGAATAGTTAAGCACTCCTCCATATGTTATGTGGTCCCTTTCCTTAGTTAGGAATTCATCTTGCTCACCACACAACGCTTGCTGGGATACCTGCGGGAAATTATATTCACCCGCGTATCGCTAAATACCTCCTTGCCTGTAAGATCTTTAAGAGGCTCTTCATCAAGTCCAAATGTACTATTGGGTTCTTATAGCATCACATTTATTTCTCCCACACGTTCCGCCTCCCTTAACGCCTTAGAACTTTGGTGAAATCGAAAATCCATGATTAGCCCATTCTAAAAACTCACAACCCTTCACTTTCGATCTATAGTACTTCCTTGGGTTCCATTGTTCCCGACCCTCTAACAAGAATAAAATCCCCCTTACAAACATTACTCCAATTTCCTAGGATTGTTGGCCCTATCATTCACATCGCCATGCATGAAGAATTCACCTTCCATAACCTTCCACCTTCATGGGGTACTAGTTTCCTATTATTAGCATATCCTTTCAGAGAATCACGTTACAAATTATCACTTTTCTATACTACCCATGTCGTCAACAAATTAGTCAAACATCATAGCTACATGGTCTTACTCTTGTTTCATGGTGTTTAACTGGCCTCATTGTGGCCCTTCCTCCCTTACTTGGGGTGAACGTCCCGGATTTTGACACAAGTCTTGAATTTAGCAACTTTAGGGGCATATGCCTCATGTCTCTAGACCTCGTATATATATATATATATATATATATATATATATGTTCGACTATTAGGGACATTTAAGTCGCAATGGTATTAACCTCATAAGTCCTCTACTCTTACCCAGTCACATGGGTTTGAAATTCTAATTCCTCATTTCAATAATCTTTAGTGTTATAATTCAGCTTCGTACATTTCTGGATTCTTTTGAAATTCATAGTACAAGGGTCTTCTCATTGAGGGTTCGATTGACTCTCCTTTCATAACGTCTTGTCTCCTGAAAGAGACTTGCACTCCCATCATTAATCTCATGGTCATGCCTTCCATACATATAACAAATTTTCTTTTACACCTTAGGATCATATAAATGCTTCCCACACTACTCACGTGTGCTGTTCAAGCTTACTTCTCATTTATCAAGTCAACGTCTCCTTGGAGGTGGGTGGTCACTTTTAACATATTTTCTCAATTAAAGTATATTCATGGTACTTCATACTTATCCTATATGTCCATACCATTCGTTCAACAAGATACACGTCCCACCTCCTTAATTTTCAGGCCCTTGCCCATTTGTCAGGTCATATGAGAACATTACTTGGAATAGACGAAAGAGCGTTTAAACTTGACGTGAATCTCAACGCACGAGTTAGAAGACAATCTCATAGTCAAGCTTTATCGCACGATATGGAGTGTTGAAGAAGGGTAACATTCCTAAATGTCCATGTAGCCTCCAACTTATAGATGTGGTCGACAACACACCAATAAGAAGGACTCTACTAGACATGGCTCCAAGACATCCTAGGACACTTTAAAACCTTAGGCTCTGATATCAAGTTTGTCACGCCCCAAAGCCGAAGAGCGCGACCGAAGCTCAACCAAGTGAACCCGACTGAGAAAGCCTGTTAGATTTCATTCTACCCAATTTCATCCCTAGATAAAGAGGAGATGTACTCCATTAGTCAAATACTGAAAAGATTTCATTAATCACTTCCATCTCATTCCTATTAACAGCATCATTCAATATTTCCAAAATTGTACAAGTTTATAGATTTATTGAAAAACATTTTTGCCAAATACCAACATTACCAATATAATTCCCGACATCAAACACTACCCACAACCTGTCTACGGAGCCTCTAAATACAACTAAAGAGTAATATGGAAATGCTGGCGACAAGGCTCCGACTATACCTCAAAATATAAAGTACATGATAAACAATGATACTGGACCCCGAAATGAAGTGGGGCTCACCAAGTCAGTTGAAAGGAAGATGCGTCACTAGCTGCGACCAACACTGCCTGCTATGGAACCACCTACATCCATTTAAAGATGTAGCACCCCCGGCAAAAGGGACATTAGTACCATGGAATAGTACTAGTATGTATAAAAAAACACCATCTCATTAGAAAGAACAACCATACAAGAATAAAGAAATCATAAGGATACAACAAAGCTTTAAACAATCACCACATCATCAAATAAGGGATCACATAGCTTTCACACAATTTCCATAGCTTTAGGTAGGGATATTTAATACTGTTACATCATCATTCACAATACCACCGCTTTCTTGTGCGAAGTTCGATTACGACCCGATCGGCTAGGTTGCCTCATTTGAGACATGTACCTCAGTCACAATTTCATTCTCACTTTCTGATTTCAATATCAGCACAATACCACCATGTGTGCAGTATGGCGTCCGATCACGGCCCGATCGGCTAGGCCGTCTTACAAAGATATTTTTTCTTTTCCATCAATCATCTCATTTCAATCTTTATTTCACATATATCAGTTCATCGGCACTTGGGGCCACAATTATCACATCATACTTGGCACTAGGCCATATTTCATATCTCACATTTCACATCACTTTCACTTTCAACATTAACCTTGCAATTTAAGATAATGGGCACATACAAGAGCAATTCAAGTTGTAAGCATAGAGAGGAATTCACATGATTCTGCATAATAATCACAATTTAAACTTGACATGAAATCTAGGCTTTTTAGCACATAGTTCACATTCTTCATATATCCTCAAGTTACCAAGAATAGCATATTGAACACATTGAGATACACCTTTCACATATATTCTTACAACATCAATTCCTTTGAAATAACAAGTACTACATCAATCAAATATCGGACTTACAATATTTGCATGGACACAATGGGAGCTCAATTTCTAAGAAGAGGAGGTTTTAGCCATACATACCTCAATAGAGCTTTCCTTAAATTCTTACAATAATTCCGGAACTCCTAGCAACTTCAATCTATTTTATGAGAATTACAATTTGAACCAATAATTAGAGGGATAATAAAGATTCTAGCTCATTTGGGAACATTATCAAGCACTAAGCATGCATTATGATTTTCAATACCTTTTTGTGAGAGATTCTATCATCCTACACCCTATTTGTTATATTTTTAGCTCACGATCTCCCCATACCCTCTTATCATAGATGCATGCGAGATAATCAACCCTTATACCCATGAACCCACTTGTTAATTACCCATATTTAGCTAAAATTAGAAATTAAGGGTTAGGGTGTAGAATCTTATCTCAAGGATAAAAATCTAGTGTGTTTTCCTTGTTAATCTTCAAAGATTTGAGTAAGAATTCAAGAAGGATTTGATGAAGATTACTTTCTCACGCTAGGTCTCCCTCTCTCACTCTAAAGCATCAGATTTTTCATCAAAAATGACACATTGCGTGTATATAAAGAAGTTGGGTCGGGTTATACGGATAAAAAAATGGATAGTCCAAAATTTTCGGACCAGGCTACAGGCCAGGCGTCGCCAGCTTAAAGCCTGGTCCAGCCTGGCTTTATCCAGGCCTCACCAGCTTAAAGCCTAGTCTAGCTGAGATGAAAATTTCAACTCCCCAACGCAATGTTCAACCCAGAACTCTGAAAATACAATGTATTAGCCTACCTTGACACCACAAAACCTTAATTTACATAGTGAAATTTTTCGGGGCCTTACATATATATATGTGTGTGTGTGTGTGTGAGAGAGAGAGAGAGAGAGAGAGTGAGAGAGAGAGAGTGTGTGTGTGTGTGTGTGTGTGAATTTTTGAGAACTCTTGATAGCTTAGCGTATTCATCACTATGCTAGTTTACATGTCTCTAAATTCCTTTGTTAAATTTTTTGATTCCGCCATCTTTTGTGGGGTGAAAAGAGATATTTTGTTAGATACTAGACGGGTGAAGTACAATACATTGTTCTCCCATTGGGAGTAGAAATAGTCATACTAGTACTAGAACATTACAGCCAAAAGATGTTGTAGTAGAGTTTCCAAGCATGGATAAATTATTTAATACAACAACATTAGTGGTACTGATCCTAGTAGTAGTGATGCCTCCCTTGTCTACCTGGATTGCATCTGTTAGGAATTTCGGTGTGGCCACATATACTTCTGAGAAGAAGACATTGCCTTGCTTAGTTACTTACTGTGCTAGTTCATGTGCTACTTGGTTTCCTTCTCGAAAGTTATGTTGGATTGGTGAATTCCCAACTTCTTCAGCCAGTACCTGCAAGTGGAAGTTAGTGCATTAAAGGTGGACAGTTTGAAGATTCAAGAAGGGCTGATATGGTCGTCGTGTCTGTTTCGCTTTCTAGATCAGTTAAGTGATGCTCGTTTGCTAACTGCAGTCCATAGCATAGTACCTGAAGTTCCACGAAAAGCGGGTTAGGTCCATAAATAGTTTTGTCGTATCCAGTATCCAATTCCTATTTTTATCTCTGAACCCCCCCCCCCCCCATACCCTTGTTTAAACTCCTTGCAAAGGCCCCATCAATGTTAAGTTTTATTTGGGTCATGGAAGGAGGGCACTATCTAGTTGGGACAGTTAGAGGTCTGTCTTGTTGGCAGAAGTGATGTTGCTACAGTGGAGGTATTCAAGACTTCATATAATTATATGGTTGTCACTAAGTGGTTAGCAAAGTCGATGAAAAGTATTCCTATTCCTATTCAACCACAAGTGCCAGATTGCAAAGGAAAATAGGCAGTCCTAGGTTATGGAGAGGTATGTTACTTGTGGGTACTTTTGTAGAGCGCTTCAAGCTAGTGAACATTTTGGAGATTTAGTGACATGTGTTAATGCCAACTCGTGCCATAAGGAAATGGCAATGGGAGAGGAGAGGAAGATATGTTGGGGTCTTTCGTCTACTGAGTTGCATATGGAATAAGAGATTGGTAAGTCAATGCCAATGTGGTGTAGGTAACTCTT
This sequence comes from Nicotiana attenuata, assembly GCF_001879085.1. Taxonomy (NCBI): domain Eukaryota; kingdom Viridiplantae; phylum Streptophyta; class Magnoliopsida; order Solanales; family Solanaceae; genus Nicotiana; species Nicotiana attenuata. Next base: position 18,627 of record NW_017675678.1, read on the forward strand.
AGTTGGAAAGCGGTTATGATAGCATTGACATAAGAAATATTTAATCTTATTCCAAGTTTTAAGCTTCCAAATCTTTTTGAACTAGCTATTGGAGGTCGTTTCAGCATAGGGTAATATTAGGGAGTAGACTGATTTGGTAGTAAATATACCATTTGTGGTAAGAGACCACATTGGTAGATCAACATTATTAAAACTATTGGTTAGGTGCATATAGAGAATTTATTTGGAGATATGAGTTGGGAGTTCAAAGGAGAGTTTTGACAAGTCCTAGTTATCATTTTTCCGGACATTACAAACTTTGAGCTGTAATTCATTATTAGAAAGGGGGCCTTGGATCATGCTACATAGGGACTTTATGCATGGTAACCAATTTGCGTGCCAAAAGTCTATGTTCCTGCCATCCCCGATGTTCCAAATTATTCCTTTCTCACAAATGCTCCTACCCATTAGAATGTTGCTCCAAATAAAAGAATGATTTTTACTTGAGTATCTACCTACATATTTTGTTGTTGGGACATATGCCCAGAGTGTAGATGGGTGGGTAAATAGTCTCCATGTGAGGCCAATAATGAGAGCGGTATTTTTTTCCTTGGTTTTTCGTAGACCTAAGCCCCCAACATTCTTTGGAATGGTAATAGTGTCCCAATTTAGATTGTGGATTTTTCTGGAATTTTCCTTTCAGCCCCATATGAAATCCCTTTGTATTTTATCAGTTTGTTTATGCATCGCTCTGGGAAGGAGAGTATTGCATTACATGGTTGGGAGAGCATTGAGTGTAGTTTGAACAAGAGTTGCTCTTCCTGCAACTGAGAAGAATTGGGTCTTTCAATTTGAGAGTCTTTTGTTCAAATTGTCAAGAATGAATTTAAAGTTAATTGGTCTAGATTTGTGATTAAGAATTGAAAAGCCTAGATATTTCCAAAGGTGTCACTGACCTTGATATTAAGAATGCTTTAGATGGAATTTTTTAGATTGATAGAGTAATTTTTTGAAAAGATGATCTTGGAATTTGTGAGGTTGATTTTTTGTCCTGAGAGGGCACTAAAATAATCTAGACAATTAATAATTGTAATGTCTGTTTTTTCATTTGCATTTTCCATTAGGGCTTAGTCATCCGCAAAAATAAGTGGGAGAGGGGAGGTCCCCTTGGGGTTATTTTTATGGGTTCCCGTAGTGTTAAGTCCAAAGAGTGGTTGATGAGGATAGATAGGAGTTCAACACAAAGAATGAAAATGTACGTGGACAAATGATCACCTTGTCTTACACCTCTTGATGGATTAAAGAAGTCAGTTTGAGAGTCATTGACAATGACGACAATACGAGAGGTTGTAATGCATGCCATGATAAGCTTAGTGATACGAGGTGGGAGTTTGAAATAGTTCAGGGCTCTAAGTATGAAGGACCATTCAAGTCGATCGAAAGCCTTTTCTAAATCAATTTTTAGAAGAAACTTTCCTTTGGCTCCTTTTAATTTGTTGTAATGGTGAAAAATTTCCCGGACTATGATAGCATTGTCATAAGCTCATCGTCCTTTGAGGAAACTGGATTGAAATGGGCCAATTAAGCAATCAAGGAATGGTTTGATTCGATTTACAGTGATTTTTGTAATGGTTTTATAGACTGTGTTACAAAGTCCAATGGGGAAAAAATTCCTGAGGTTATTGGCATTTGAAAATTTAGGAATTAAACAAAGGAAAGTAGTGTTAAGATCAACTGGAATGGTGAAGGATTGAAATATGGAATGGCAATAGTCAAAAATTGAGTTTTTAATGATGTGCCAATTTTTTTTATAAAAGAAAGGATGTAGACCATCTGGACCCGACACATTAAATGGCTTAAAAGAAAAAATGGCTCTAATGATTTCGTAATTTTGTAAGGGTCTGTCCAGGGTTTCAAGGTCTGTATTGGATCAGGAACTAGGAGAGATTCTCATGTAAGCCCAATTAGAGGTTTCATGGTTTGTTTGATGAATGTCCTGAAAGTATGTCAAAGTATGTTCTAGAATTTTATTATGGTCATTAATCCAATTATTCTGGTCATCTTTGAAGAAAGAGATATGATTCTTACATCGTCTATTGAGCACACTAATATAGAAGAATTTAGTTTTGGCATCACCCTCGCTTAGCCAAGTGACATGTGATCTAAGTTTCCAATAGTCTTCCTCAATTTTGAGAATGTTGTTATAGTCAGATGTAAGAGTTTGCTCTAACTCTCGTAAGAAATTGCTAGTAGGGTAGTGGGGGAATTTTTGTATGCCACTAAGTCTAGCTAGGATTTCCTTTTTTTCTTTATAAGACATTACCAAATTTGTTGGTCGCCCAGCTTTTAACATTTTCAATAAAGAGGTTAATGGCATTTGGCAAGGTCTGTCCATTCTAGCTTTCAAGAACAACGGAGTTAATGTCGGGGTGATGTCACCAGTATGTTTCAAGGAAAAAAATATATTGATTAGGGATTCAATTACGCTGGAAGAGGGAAATTATAACGGGGTTATGATCAGAGTACGTTTTAGGAAGGTGGATAACACTAGCGTTAGGGTAGTACTCTAACCAACTTACATTAGCAAAGCATCTGTCTTGTCGTTCATGGATCAGGTCATTACGACTATGTTTGTGATTAGACCAGGTGTATTTTTCTCCTTTAAAGCTAAGATATATAAGATTACATTGGTTAACATAGAATAGAAAACGAGAAGCTCTATTTCTATTGATCGGCCTTCCTCCCCATTTTTTATCTTGACTCATAACTTCATTAAAATCCCCTCCTAAAAACCACATGCCTTTAAACTCATTGGCCATATTTTCCAAGCTTTGCCACAAAATTGTTGAGTATTGACGTCAATACTAGCGTAAATAGTACTAAAGACCTAAGGTTGATGATTTGGGAGTACCTAGAGCATTGCATGGATCTCTTGACAATTCAAACAGATATGATTGATATGGAAATTATTATCTTGCCAAAGAATAGCTATACCTCCAAACTGACCTTGTGCTGGAACTTCCACCATATTAGAAAAATAAAATTCATCTCTAAGGGTGATAAGGTTGGTCATCTTGGTTTCCAGAAGTGCAACCATGCATGAATTATGGGTATTAAGTAGGTCAGTCAAGTTACGCTTAAAGTCATCCTTATGACCACCCCAGATATTCCAAATCACAAAACTAATAGCTCTATTCATTGATTGATGGTGTAGGGTGGGGTTGGCAATGAATATGCTCATCGGAGGGGGTGGAGTGTTTCCCCTCACGATGGGCTTAGAACCAAATCAAAGTTTCCTACTGCCTCGTTTAGTGGAGGCTTGATGTCGAGGGAGCACTTGTATAGTTCCATTAGACACCTGCAAACATATTTCTTGTCCTCCATCGCTTGGAATAACATAATTTTAACTTCATGAAGGCTTGAAATTTCTATGAACGATGTTATAGCTAGGGATTGGATGTTCTATACTTGCTCCACCATCTCTTGCTCTCCTTGTTCTAGTGCATTGGGATGGGGTTGTTGTGGTCCCTGGTGAATATCCGTCGGGGTTGGAAAGTGTTGGGAAATGGGCTGCTATGCATGGAGTAGTGTGGGGTTGGCCTGTGGGACAAAGAAGGGGAGCTGGTACAGAAGATGCATGTTCTGTAGAGGGTATAAGTGATGTGGGAGATTCCAATGAGTTTAGTGGTTGTTGAAAGGGGCTGGTGCTAGGGCTGGTGCTATGGGGTCTAGAACATTTGTTAGCCATAGGTGATTGATACAGTTCGGCATTACTAGACTCATGCTCTCTGAGATTTGTTGTTCTAGAATCTGTGGGTTTTAAAGTACAAAGATAACCTCCTGGCTCTGAATATTGAGTGTGAAAAATGTTGCTTGGCCCTGTAGGCTTTGCTCCAGCCACGTTGCTGGTTGGTGTCACTATGGGAGGGCATTGGTTACATATATCGGAAGATTTAGGTTTGGTATTTGGCTGCATTCTGGAGAGCAGTGATTGATGATAAGATTGGGAAAGTGGTGTTAGTTATATTCTCCTTTGTTAGTTCCTTAGTGAGGGAGGCATGGTGTTTAGGAGAAGATATAATAGATGGAGATACTTGGGGGCGGATAATAATGATTGCAGATCTCTTGACAAGGATTTAGTTTGCATGTCCTTGTCTTTGCCTTGTAGGGGTCATTTACTCGTTATTGGTGGGTGTTTTGCATTGCCACTTGGCAGGAAGTTGTTTCCAAGTATTCTAAAGGAGTGCTAGTGATTTTAGGGCTTGTTTGAGATAAGAAAATTGGTGTGTTTTTAATAATTCTCTTAGATGTGTCAGTTGTTGTATTAGGTTTAGGGTCCTTGCATGGGTTGTTTTTGCCACGTGTCAATATGAGGGCATTGGGGCTTGAGGTTTTTCTCGAAACTATCGACAAATCCAACTCATTAGCTTGAATGAGTTCTGAATGTCTAATTCCATATCATTGAGATTATTATGTTGAACTAATTCATTATCTTCTAGGGTAGGAAGAGCAGAGAATTTGTTAGAAGTGTTGATGGGGTTACCTTGATTCTGAGGACTTTCAGCGTTGATGGAAGCATTTTTTATTGTTTTATAGGTGAAGGTTGTGTTTACCAAAGGAGTAGCTTTATTAGAGTGTCTAGATTTGAAGACTAGCTTTTATGTATTAATATACTTACGTGACGCCGCATCAAATATCTTGACATTTATACCTAGGCTTGTCGTTTTGGGTATATCTTGAGAACAACTAGTTGTTTGCCTCTATTTTTTTATGTTGGCTTCTTACTTTTTGTAACGACCCGACCGGTCGTTTTGAGATTTTGCACTTCGCTCGCCAGTTTTCGGGCATGTCTAGCCCCGTATTATGCATTATGACTTATGTAAATTGTTGGTTTTGGTTTCAGGGCAATCGGAATGAATTTGGAAGAACAGTTCTCAATTTGAAGCTTGAAATTTGAAAGGTTTGACCAAGTTTTTGACATGTTTGTAAATGATCTCGGATTGGAATTTTTATGATTTGGTTAGCTCCGTTAGGTGATTTAGGACTTAGGAGCGTGATCAGAATGTATTTTGGAGGTCCGGAGTAGATTTAGGCTTGAATTGGCGGAATTGAGTTTCTGGCATTTTCCAGTTGATAGGTGAGATTTTGATCTAGGGGTCGGAATGGGATTCCGGAAAAGGCATTAGCTTCGTTATGTCATTTGGGATGTGCGTACAAAATTTCAGGTCATTTGGAGGTGGTTTGGTTGGGTTTTTGATCAAAAGCGGAATGCGGAAGACTTTAGAACCTTAGGCTTGAATTCAATGAGTTTTGGTGATTTTGATGTTGTTTGAGGTGTTTTGAAGATTGGTACAAGTTTGAATAAGGTTATGGAATATGTTTGTGCTTTTGGTTGAGGTCCCGGGGGGCCTCGGGGTGATTTCGGATGGTTGACGGGGAGTTGAAAGCTTGATGCAGCTGCAGTATTTTTGCTGCTTCTGGTATTTCCGCACCTGCGAATAGTAGACCGCAGGTGCAGCGGCGCATATGCGAAATAGGGGCCGCAGAAGCGGCCAGAGGTACGTTTGTCAGGAAACCGCAGAAGCGGCTAGGAGGACTGCATCTTCAATGTCGTAGATGCGGGTGTGGAACCGCAGATGCGGGAAATGGGGAGATAAGTGATTTCCACAGAAGCGGATCAAGAACCGCAAATGCGGTACCGCAGATGCGGTAAAATGACCGCAGATGCGGAAATGTCTGGACAGAATAGTCAATTCCTCCTTCGCGATTTTCAGAGGATTTCTTCACTTTTTAACTCGAATTTTGGAGCTTTGGGCGATTTTGAAGAGAGGAAATCATTGTTCTTCATTGAGGTAAGGATTTTGGGCCCTAAAACTCGATTATTTGTGATTAAGGAACAAAATATCAGTGTTTAATTTCATGAAAATCAGTAGAAACAGGTGGAGTTAGGGCTTGAGATTATGAGACCTTTTAGGGATGATTTGAGGGGTCAAACGAACTCCGATTATTGAATTCTTTATATGTACGGACTCGTGAGATGATGAAGAATATTTTGTTATAAAGTTTGTCTAGTTCCGGGATGCGGGACCGGGGGTCGGGTTTTTACTGATTTCGGGTTTTGTGTTAAAAATCGATATTTTTCAATTGGAATTCATTCGTTTAGCATAATTTGATGATAAAAATCTGAACTTGGTAGATTTGGAGCATACGGAAGTTGGTTCGAGATGTAAGCATGTTGCAGAGTAGCTTTTCGGGCTAGTTCGAGGTGAATAATGATTTAAAATGTTGTCCTAAGGGTATGAAACCCCGGAATTTCACAGCGTTCGGCTATGTTGAGGTGAGACACACGCTAGATGACGAGCGTGGGGTCGTGAACCATTAGGGATTGTGACTTAGTCCATTGCAAATGACTATTTTACTGCGTATTTGACAATTAATTGTTTGATATTATTATATGTTGGGCTAAATGCCATATGTGGGCTTCGTGCCAACTGTTTGAACCCTTAGGGGATTTTAAATGATATTTTCCTCACTGTTTTATTTCAAAATGGTGCTCAATCATGCTATATTTTCACTATTTTCAAACTCAGCTATGTTATTCTGTTTTAAACAAATTAAACGATATTTTTGAAGATATTTTGAGCTGAGCTTCATGTTTTACTGATGCCCGAGGGGCTTATGAGATTCTGACTGATAAGGCCGAGGGCCTGTATTGTGATACTTTAGATCGGGTCGCACGCCGCAGCAGTAATATATTAATTATAGTAATGAGGCCGAGGGTCTGAGATTGTACGCCACGAGGTGGCTTGAGATTGATATGAGGCCGAGAGCCTGTTTATGATGCCACGAGATGGCTTGATATTGTGCTTGGGCTGTAAGGGGCCCCTCCCAGAGTCTGTACACCCCGCAGTGAGCGCAGGTACCCATTGTGATATGAGATATAGCCCAGGGGGCTGGTATTGTTCTTTGACATTGCCCGAGGGGCTGATTCTGTTGTTACTGTGCCCGAGGGGCAGTTATTATGTGTTTACTCTTGGTTGTTTTCCCTGTATATTATTTAACTGTTTAAAGGATGTTTATGAGATTTCACTGCTTAATTATATTTACTGATTTTGCTATGCCTCAATTTAGCTTAATGTTGTGCCTTACGTGGTTATATATTACTTAGTCCTCATTTATTTTTGTTACTCACTGAGTTGGAGTACTCTCTTTACTCCCTGCACCCCTGTGTGCTGATTCGGGCGCTACAGGTCCTGCTCCTGAGAGTTGATAGTTCCAGCAGGTCTTCGTAGATTTACTAGTTAGCTGCTTGGCGATTCGCAACCCAGTGCATTCTCCCTCTATCTTAGTTTCTTTGATTCAGTAATGTAGTAATGGATTAGACTTCGGATTTTTATTTTTGTTTTAGATGCTCATGACTGGTGACACCCCGATGTCGGGCTGTGTTGGTTTTATTTCCGCAACTGATACTGTTATTTTGGGATTTTATTCCTAGTAAAGACTTGAGTTTTATTATTTTAACTGTTAAAGTGAATTGGAAGTGTGTCGGCTGGCCTTGTCTTCACGAGAGGCGTCATGACGACCGGGTTTGGGTTTAGGGTCGTGACAAGTTGGTATCAGAGCCTAGGTTACATAGGTCTCACGAGTCATGAGGAGGTTTAGTAGTCTCTCGCGGATCAGTACGGAGACGTCTGTATTTATCCTCGAGAGGCTGCAGAACCATTAGGAAAAACATCACATTCTTGAACTCTTATCGTGCCTCCTTGATTCAGCTTGAAATATAACTCTTTGAATTCCTTCCATGCATTCGCATGCGCGAACGAGCGCTCGGTATCAGATATGCATCGATGGCTTGTGATTCCCTGATCAAGGGATGAGATGTGATCTCTGTGTGTTGATGTTGGCTAGTCTGGAGGACTTGAGGCCGGATTTTGCCTATAGTTTTGAGCCCTGAGTCGATTATTGCGTGAGCGCGTGTTTCTGGATCCATATGTTCTCTGGTATCCCTATTAAGGGAGGTGATGATTGGATAGCTACGTGATGAGTATATTATGACTGCGAGGTGTATTCATATTATTTAGAAACAACGAGAAGGGTCTGCTGGAGGATGGAAGAACTATTAGGTACTTCATGTTCATCTTGATTTGAGGTATAGCCCCGAGTTATGGGTGTGTGGAGAATCTTTTCATGTTTCCTAGTTGGGAGTGAAGTAAATTTCATGTTGCGGTGCGAGTTCAGACTCATGAAGATTAAGTGACTGCGTAAAGTTTATGACGGTGGAAGGTATAAGGAAATGTTAGTTGGAGGCAAAGCAGGTGGGTTAACTCCGACGGAGTGTTCTGAGGTTGTGTAATCCTTATGTTGTCTGTTAGGAGACCTCATTTACAAGTGAAGTATATGTGTTGAAATTTAAATTTGGGTCGCTTAAGAGAGTGGGCTTGACTGTTGCGAGGATGAATGCGAGATTTGCAGAAGATTTAAAGTGCCAGATGGTCTGTGTTTCACGGGCTTATGAAGGATTGAGTTTAATCTCACTATGGTATTATGGCAACAATAGAGTATATGCGTTATGAGTTATTGTGTGTGTTTTAGTCTATGGCCTCGAGCCAAGTGGGGGAGCTTGCTGTTGATTAAATGATTGCACGGTTAGGTGCTATGTTGGTTCCAGTTTGAAGCATGCTGGTGAGTCAGTTATGGCTTACGGAGATTGAGACCGAGGATGGCTCGAGTAAAGGAAAATTTTGACAAGGGTTATATTATGCTTCATAGGTGTATGAGAATCACGGAATGTCTTGAGTGGTTATTGGTAAGAGTGTGCAGTGCATAAAATAGGAAGTTGCTTGGTTGCAATAAGGTGGGGTTACATTCTGCGGTGTCGGAGTGCTAATGAGGCACGGGTTGCTCGGTTCATTTGATCAGTGTAATTGAGGTTTGAGTGGAGTGGATGACTCTCGAGAATGGTTCTAATGGGTTCAAGATCTTTCATGTAATAATTGGAAATTTTCGAGTTGCATATTCAGCTAGAAACTGAAGTTTGCATTGGAGGGTGTCAGGAATTGTAGCATTTCTATATCAATTATGGGATCCTATATATCAGTATCAGGGAGGTAAAGGTAACGGATTTGGATTCACGGGAAGTTTCGGTAGGGTAGGTATTTTGAATATAGTGCTTTTGGGAATATTTAAGAGAGTATTCAGCGGCTTATGACTTAGACGATGAGGTTTTGTGCTTGGGTCTCGCGTGGTGAGTCTGGTGGAGGAATTGTGGCGGTATAGCAAGAAGGAGTATCAAGATGAAGGTAAATCAGAAGGAAAACTCGGATGGATGGGATAGCTTGGCAGTAGGCTGAATCGACATGGTAAGGATATGATTAGTTCTTTGGATGCTTACGAGGTAATGAGTTCTTACAGGTGTTCCGCGGCAATGCTTTTGGGTTTTAGTGGCCTGCGTAACTTGGTTGAGTTAGAAGGATTCAGTCCTATCTTGTTTGGTTTTGTGCAAAAGAGAGTCGGAGAATTCTTGACGATTTCTACCGCAGTTTGGAGGTGTATATTTTCTACCGGCCTAAGGAATGTGGGACGTATAGTGATTTTCTTCCAGATGGGCTCAATGGAAAGTTCTTGGTTAGTTGAGTACATAGTTGCTCTTGGCTCGGAAGGAATGTGAAGTTCTCATGTTATTCAAGGATGGTATGGTATATACGGTATATTGTGGAGGATTGAGATTTGTGTGTGTAAGGTTAAGGTTCAGTTCTGAAAGGAAGGCCATAAAATTCTTAGGCGGCACTGGCAGTTTTAGATGATTAAGGAAATGGCATTACTAATTGGCGTGACTTGACGGTGGTATACGTTTCAGAAAAAGGGCAATGTGATTGAAATTGATGATACTTCATTAGCATTGCGGCATTCTCTTGTTGGATCGACTGCCAATATTCGAGTTTGCTTGGTGGGACAGAAGAATTTTAAGAGTACCTCCCGTGGAATGATTGGGTATTAGAGGTGTGTTGTATATTCGGACGACGAAATTGGGATTGGATATAGAGATTCGTGTGCTATATGGAGTTGGGGAATGAGAGTTCTCATATGCAGGTTATGTTGTGGTTGTGGACCGCGTATATTTGTTTTGTGTAGTAACTATTGGAGGTTTGGAGACCCGAGTCGATCCTTAGTTGCTTGGTATGTTAGATTATGGATGTCATATTGGGTATGGACTGGTTGTCTCAGTGTTGTGCCACTCTGGGCTATTGCGCTAAGGCGGCAATGTTGGCTATGCCGGGAATGCCACGGATTGAGTGGCGAGGTTCGACGGATTATGTTCTTAGTAGGGTGGTTTTGTATTTCGAAGACCCAGCAGATGGCTGGGAAGGATTGTCTTTCTTATTTGGGCCTTCATGATAGATGTCAGTACAGAGACTCCTACTATTGATTCAGTGCCGGTGGTGAGGGACTTTTCGGATGTGTTTCTTGTGGCCGGGCATGTCGCCGGACGAGGTTGTTGATTTTGGTATTGATTTGGTGCCAGGCACCGTAGCGTATGGCACCGGCGGGGTTAAAGGAGTTGAAGGAACTCCTTGATAAGGGGTTCATTAGTAGACCTATATGGATGTGTGTTCTGCATCGAGACGATTTTTTTGACTTGAGTTGCTATTGGTGAGGGATGTGTTGATTCGATTGTTATTGAGCTTGTTAGTGATCTGGGGTGATCTATGAGTTATCGGCGGATGGCGTATCGGTTGTGTCCTTTCGGGTCTGTGTAGTGTTATGTCAATTGCTTCGCCGTGGTCATGATGATTTGCTTTGGTTCTAGACATCAATTGTAAGTGGTTGTCGATCTTGAGCATAGTGACTTGAGGTGTTTCATGCGGACCGGTGTTTGGATAGGGGCGCGCATTTTAGCAAAGTTATGTGGAGGTATGATCCTTTGGGCTAGATTCGTGTATTTTGTTTCTACGAGGTATGACGGGTTCTCAGCATTTGGTGTGGTGGTACTGGTGAGCTTGCGGTACAACTCTCTCATTTGTGTCATTTTCATGATTTGAGTACGTTCAGTTTGTTGCTTATTGGTGCGTGGATTGTGCGAGTTGTGACATTAGATTGTATTGACGTGTCATGTCACCAGAGTAGTTGTATTGGAATTAGATGAGATTTATGGGATCTAGAATGAATACAAACGGATTCGATTTCAGCGTGTCGGAAGGATAATATCGATGTTCGGCTCAGAAATTTGCTAGGGTCCTTGCTAAAGGAGAAGTGGCTTCACGAATGGTTGATCTAAAGAGTGGTTATGACTTCTTATGTGTTTCATTTATCAATGGCAGTATACAGAAGTGTTGGAATGAGGCTTCATTTGACAAAAGGCTTATTATCGAAATTCGGATGTTTGGAGTAACTGTTGTGATTAGAGGTTATCGTTACAAGTGTTTGAGTTATGCGGTATGTCATGTAATTACACCTGAGGTTGCAGGTATGGGTTATTACAGCTTGTTCGGGCTTATTCGAAGTATAAATGTGAGATTCTAATCTTGTAGATGACTTCAGAAGTGGAAATGTGGTTCTAAGGTTTATGGGCTAGGTTGATTGTGAAATTTCAGTTACATTGTGTTATCGGAGATATATGAGATAGGCTGACGTGGGATCAGCCTCGGGTATGTGCATGGTAAGGTTATTCAGCGACTGATTGGCTTTTGGAACAACTCTGGGCACATTCGAGGATGAACGTATGTTTAAGTGGGGGAGGATGTAACGATCCGACCGGTCGTTTTGAGCTTTTGCACTTCGCTCGCCAGTTCTCGGGCATGTCTAGCCCCGTATTATGCATTATGACTTATGTAAATCGTTGGTTTTGGTTTCAGGGCAATCAGAATGAGTTTGGAAGAACAGTTCTCAGTTTGAAGCTTGAAATTTGAAAGGTTTGACCAAGTTTTTGACTTGTTTGTAAATGATCTCAGATTGGAATTTTTATGATTTGGTTAGCTCCGTTAGGTGATTTAAGACTTAGGAGCGTGATCGGAACGTGTTTTGCAGGTCCGGAGTAGATTTAGGCTTGAATTGGCGGAATTGAGTTTTTGGCGTTTTCCGGTTGATAGGTGAGATTTTGATATAGGGGTCGGAATGGGATTCCGGAAGTTGCAGTTGCTTCGTTATGTCATTTGGGATGTGCGTGCAAAATTTCAGGTCATCTGGACGTGGTTTGGTTGGGTTTTGGATCAAAAGCGAAATACGGAAGAATTTAGAACCTTAGGCTTGAATTCGATGAGTTTTGGTGATTTTGATGTTGTTTGAGGTGTTTTAAAGATTGGTACAAGTTTGAATAAGGTTATGGAATATGTTTGGGCTTTTGGTTGAGGTCCCGGGGGGCCTCGGGGTGATTTTGGATGGTTGACGGGGAGTTGAAAACTTGATGCAGCTGTAGTATTTTTGCTGCTTCTGGTATTTCCGCACCTGCGGATACGGGACCGCAGGTGCGGCGCCGCATATGCGAAATAGGGGCCGCAGAAGCGGCTAGAGGTACGTTTGTCAGGAAACCGAAGAAGCGGCTAGGAGGACCGCATCTGCGATGTCGCATATGCGGGTGTGGAACCGCATATGCAGGAAATGGGGAGCTTAAGTGATTTCTGCAGAAGCGGATCAAGAACCCCAAATGCGGTACCGCAGATGCAGTAAAATGACCGCAGATGCGGAAATGTCTGGATAGAATATATTAATTCCTCCTTCGCGATTTTCAGAGGGTTTCTTCACTTTTAACTCGAATTTTGGAGCTTTGGGCGATTTTGAAGACAGAAATCATTGTTCTTCATTGAGATAAGGATTTTGGGCCCTAAAACTCAATTATTTGTGATTAAGGAACAAAATATCAGTGTTTAAATTCATGAAAATCAGTAGAAAAAGGTGGAATTAGGGCTTGAGATTATGAGACCTTCTAGGGATGATTTGAGGGGTCAAATGAACTCCGATTTTCGAATTCTTTATATGTACGGACTCGTGAGATGATGAAAAATATTTTGGTACAAAGGTTGTCCAGTTCCGGGATGCGGGCCCGGGGGTCGGGTTTTGACCGATTTCGGGTTTTGTGCTTAAAATCGATATTTTTTAATTGGAATTCATTCGTTTAGCATAATTTGATAATAAAAATCTGAACTTGGTAGATTTGGAGCACTCGAAAGTTGGTTCGAGAGGCAAGCGTGTTGCAGAGTAGCTTTTCGGGCTAGTTCGAGGTGAGTAATGATTTTAAATGTTGTCTTGAGGGTATGAAACCCCGGAATTTCACAGCGTTCGGCTATGTTGAGGTGAGACACACGCTAGATGACGAGCGTGGGGTCGTGAACCATTAGGGATTGTGACTTAGTCCATCCCAAATGACTATTTTACTGCGTATTTGACAATTAATTGTTTGATATTATTATATGTTGGGCTAAATGCCATATGTGGGCTTCGTGCCAACTGTTTGAACCCTTAGGGGATTTTAAATGATATTTTCCTCACTGTTTGATTTCATAATGGTGCTCAATCATGCTATATTTTCACTATTTTCAAACTCAGCTATGTTATTCTGTTTTAAACACATTAAACGATATTTTTAAAGATATTTTGAGCTGAGCTTCATGTTTTACTGATGCCCGATGGGCTTATGAGATTCTGACTGAGTAAGGCCGAGGGCCTGTATTGTGAGAATACTTTAGATCGGGTTGCACGCCGCAGCAGAAATATATTAATTATACTAATGAGGCCGAGGGCCTGAGATTGTACGCCACAAGGTGGCTTGAGATTGATATGAGGCCGAGAGGCTGTTTATGATGCCACGAGATGGCTTGATATTGCGCTTGGGCTGTAAGGGGCCCCTCCCGGAGTCTGTACACCCCCAGTGCGCGCGGGTACCCATTGTGATATGAGATATAGCTCGAGGGGCTGGTATTGTTCTTTGACATTGCCCGAGGGGCTGATTCTGTTGTTACTATGAACGAGGGGCAATTATTATGTGTTTACTCTTAGTTGTTTTCCCTGTATATTATTTAACTGTTTAAAGGATATTTATGAGATTTCACTGCTTAATTATATTTACTGATTTTGCTATGCCTCATTTTAGCTTAATGTTGTGCCATACGTGATTTTATATTACTCAGTCCTCATTTACTTTTATTACTCACTGAGTTGGAGTACTCACTTTACTCCCTGCACCCCTGTGTGCAGATTCGGGCGCTATAGGTCCTGCTCCTGAGAGTTGATAGTTCCAGCAGGTCTTCGGAGATTTACTAGGTAGCTGCTTGGCGATTCGCAGCCCAGTGCATTCTGCCTCTATCTTAGTTTCTTTGATTTAGTTATGTAGTAGTGGATTAGACTTCAGACTTTTATTTTCGTTTTAGATGCTCATGACTGGTGACACCCCGATGTCGGGTTGTGTTGGTTTTATTTCCGCAACTTATACTGTTATTTGGGATTTTATTCCAATTAAAGACTTGAGTTTTATTATTTCAACCGTTAAAGTGAATTGGAAGTGTGTCATCTAGCCTTGTCTTCACGAGAGGCGCCATCACGATCAGGTTTGGGTTTAGGGTCGTGAATGTAACGACCCGACCGGTCGTTTTGAGCTTTTGCACTTCGCTCGCCAGTTCTCGGGCATGTCTAGCCCCATATTATGCATTATGACTTATGTAAATCGTTGGTTTTAGTTTCAGGGCAATCGAAATGAATTTGGAAGAACAGTTCTCAGTTTGAAGCTTGAAATTTAAAAGGTTTGACCATGTTTTTGACTTGTTTGTAAATGATCTCGGATTGGAATTTTTATGATTTGGTTAGCTCCGTTAGGTGATTTAGGACTTAGGAGCGTGATCGGAATGTGTTTTGGAGGTCCGGAGTAGATTTAGGCTTGAATTGGCGGAATTGACTTTTTGGCGTTTTTCGGTTGATAGGTGAGATTTTGATATAGGGGTAGGAATGGGATTCCAGAAGTTGCAGTAGCTTCGTTATATCATTTGGGATGTGCGTGCAAAATTTCAAGTCATTTGGATGTGGTTTGGTTGGATTTTTGATCAAAAGCAGAATGCGGAAGAATTTAGAACCTTAGGCTTGAATTCGATGAGTTTTGCTGCTTTTGATGTTGTTTGAGGTGTTTTGAAGATTGGTACAAGTTTGAATAAGGTTATGGAATATGTTTGTGCTTTTGGTTGAGGTCCCGGGGGGCCTCGGGGTGATTTCGGATGGCTGACGGGGAGTTGAAAGCTTGATGCAGCTGCTGTATTTTTGCTGCTTCTGGTATTTCTGCACCTGCGGATAGGGGAACGCAGGTGCGGCGCCGCATATGCGAAATAGGGGCCACAGGAGCAGCTAGATGTACGTTTGTCAGGAAACCGCAGAGGCGACAAGAAGGACCGCATCTGCGATGTCGCAGATGCGGGTGTGGAACCGCAGATGCGGGAAACAGGGAGCTTAAGTGATTTCCGCAGAAGCAGATCATGAACCGCAAATGCGGTAAAATGACCGCAGCTGCGGAAATGTCTGGACAGAATATATTAATTCCTCCTTCGCGATTTTCAGAGGGTTTCTTCACTTTTTAACTCGAATTTTGGAGCTTTGGGCGATTTTGAAGAGAGGAAATCATTGTTCTTCATTGAGGAAAGAATTTTGGGCCCTAAAACTGGATTATTTGTGACTAAGGAACAAAATATCAGTGCTTAAATTCATGAAAATCAGTAGAAAAAGGTGGAGTTAGGGCTTTAGATTATGAGACCTTCTAGGGATGATTTGAGGGGTCAAACGAACTCCGATTTTAGAATTCTTTATATGTACGGACTCGTGATATGATGAAGAACATTTTGGTATAATGTTTGTCCAGTTCCGGGACGCGGGCCCGGGGGTCGGGTTCTGATTGATTTCGGGTTTTGTGCCTAAATTCGATATTTTTCATTGGAATTCATTCGTTTAGCATAATTTGATGATAAAAATTAGAACTTCGTAGATTTGGAGCACTCGGAAGTTGGTTCGAGAGGCAAGCGTGTTGCAGAGTAGCTTTTCGGGCTAGTTCGAGGTGAGTAATGATTTTATATGTTGTCCTGAGGGTATGAAACCCCGGAATTTCACAGCGTTCGGCTATGTTGAGGTGACACACAGGCTAGATGACGAGCGTGGGATCGTGCACCGTTAGGGATTGTGACTTAGTCCATCCCAAATGACTATTTTACTGCGTATTTGACAATTAATTGTTTGATATTATTATATGTTGGGCTAAATGCCATATGTGGGCTTCGTGCCAACTGTTTGAACCCTTAGGGGATTTTATATTATATTTTCCTCACTATTTGATTTCATACTGGTGCTCAGTCATGCTATATTTTCACTATTTTCAAAGTCAGCTATGTTATTCTGTTTTAAACACATTAGACGATATTTTTAAAGATATTTTGAACTGAGCTTCATGTTTTACTGATGCCTAAGGGGCTTATGAGATTCTGACTGAGTAAGGCCGAGCGCCTGTATTATGAGGATACTTTGGATCGGGTTGCACGCCGCAGCAGCGATATATTGATTATACTATTGAGGCCGAGGGCCCAAGATTGTACGCCACGAGGTGGCTTGAGATTGATATGAGGCCGATAGCCTGTTTATGATGCCACGAGATGGCTTGATATTGTGCTTGGGCCGTAAGGGGCCCCTCGCGGAGTCTGTACACCCCCAGTGAGCGCGGGTACCCATTGTGATATGAGATATAGCCTGAGTGGCTGGTATTGTTCTGTGACATTGCCCGAAGAGATGATTCTGTTGTTACTGTGCCCGAGGGGCAATTATTATGTGTTTACTCTTAGTTGTTTTCCTTGTATATTGTTTAACATTTTAAAGGATGTTTATGAGATTTCACTGCTTAATTATATTTACTGAATTTGCTATGCCTCATTTTAGCTTAATGTTGTGCCTTACGTGGTTTTATATTACTCAGTCCTCATTTATTTTTATTACTCACTGAGTTGGAGTACTCACTTTACTCCCTGCACCCCTGTGTGCGGATTCGGGCGCTACAGGTCCTGCTCCTGAGAGTTGATAGTTCCAGCTGGTCTTCGGAGATTTACTAGGTAGCTGCTTGGCGATTTGCAGCCCAGTGCATTCTCCCTCTATCTTAGTTTCTTTGATTCAGCTATGTAGTAGTGGATTAGACTTCAGACTTTTATTTTTGTTTTAGATGCTCATGACTGGTGACACCCCGATGTCGGGCTGTGTTGGTTTTATTTCCGCAACTTATACTGTTATTTTGGGATTTTATTCCAATTAAAGACTTGAGTTTTATTATTTCAACTGTTAAAGTGAATTGGAAGTGTGTCGGCTGGCCTTGTCTTTACGAGAGGCGCCATCACGATCGGGTTTGGGTTTAGGGTCGTGACACTTTTGGGAAAGGAAACAGTCTGCCATTGTTTCTCTGAGTGTAGCTGTGAATTTGTGGAAGAATTTGCGGAAGTGATGGCCCATGGTCCTTCTTGTTTATGACTAACTGTCTCAACTGAGGAGTAACTGTAGGTCGGAACTGTGTGACCAAGTCTGCCACATCTTTCACAAAGAAAATTCTCCTTCGTAAACTAGTTGTTGGATGTGAGTGTCAATTTGGATAGTTGGTTGGTCTGGTTGATCAAGTGGTAGATTTACACATAGTCTTGCATACCTTCTTCTGAGTGTAGAACTGGTACATGTGTCTACACGAAGGAGTTTACCTATAGACTTTTCAAGTCTGCTAAGTATAATCCCGTCATAGATCTTTGTGGGCAGTTGGGGAAAGCGAACCCAAACTGTTGAGTGGACTTCCCTCGCTTTTCTAGCTACAAAGTTTAGCTCCCATCGGCGTATAGAGAGGTATTGTCCATTGATTAACCAAGGGCCATTTGTATTACCTTGGCCATGTTTTCTTCCTTAGTAAATTTAACTACATAAAAATCCGATCCAAGATCAATTAATGGGAAGACTTAGGATTGCTTCCAAATGTCTTGGACTTTAGCTTTTAGGTATTGATGAAGGACGCACTTGCCCAATAGTTTAATAATGAGGGAATATTTCCAAGGGGAATACATTCTATCTCTATCCTTTTCTGTTAGTGCAATACTTTTTACCTTACTCGAGATTGAGTTTGGGGTATATTCAACAGTCATTGATTCGGTATAATCAAACATCTACGTGGTGGTATTAATTTGGGTATCTCATATATTTTCATGGGAAAGCAGTATATCTTTGAAGGAGTAAGTGGTTGTAGTTGTAGATGTAGTAGTAATGCTAGGTCCAGAAGTTGGAAGGTCCTTCCTTTCCTATGTCTGGGGGTTTGGGTGGAATAATTGGAACCGAAGAGTCTTCTGCAATGTTTGAGTTCATGGTTGAAGATGCCTTGAATAAGTGGTGTGTGAATGTGTGTGTGGACTTGTTTCTAGAGAGAAACCACTTCTAGAGAGAGAAAACCAATTAGTTGTTGCCTCATCTTTTACTGATTCCGCCATTACTTATAAGTTGCATTCTATTAGATAAAATATTTTCTTTTGAAATTTAATTTGAGAAATTATAATAAAGAACTTTAAAACTTTAAAAAAAAAATCTATTGCTTTTTAAACATCACCACCAACAATAATAACATAAAATCTACTGTTTTTAAAAGAAAGGGTACATTAATTTGAAACTTAAAGCAAATTTATGGCATAATATTTTTATAAAGAACCAAAATGAATGATTCGTGTCCTACTTGAAATTAAATAAACTTGATACTTTCCAACAAGAAATTGAATTGTGCTAGAAAGGAAAACGTTCCTAAAATTTCTATCATAACTAAAAATGGGAATCTAGTTTCTCGAACTTGATATTTTTCAAAAATGGTTATTTCAATTTCAAATTCAATTAGTCTTAAAGTAATTATATGTATGTTGCATGAACAAAACTTTAAATCATAGTTAACTACGAAGTATTGTCTTTTAGTTCTTAACTAAATTCTTTTTCATAGCCAGTAATCTCACAATTCAATTATTAAATTTTAGCAATAGCAATTAAAAAATGGTATATTTTGTGACAAAAATAAAATTGTGACTAAATTGTAGGTTCAATAGAGACAATTAAATAATGGTCACTAATTATTTGCACTACTAGTGATAAATACTAAGGTCAAAAGTAAATATAAAATTTTATGGCTAAAGTTTACTTTCTTTAACTACAAATTATAATTCATCACTATTGTAATAATATATTTTTTGTGACGAAACTTTTTCGTGTCCAATATTTAATTAGTTTTAAGACAAATAATGCTTCATCACTAATTGGATACATCATTAGTGACAAAACAAAATGTGTCGTTGATAATTTCAAATTCGTGGCTAATATTACTTAATAATTGACGCCAACTCAATTTTTGGTGGGAAATTTTAGTAGAAAAAACTTTACTACAAAATTTTGTGTTTCGTCAGTAAAACTATCTGACTCATATATTTAAAGACAAAATGTTTTTGTCATGAAATGTAAATAATTAGTAATAAATTTTGTATCGTAGCTAAATATCACTTTTGTTATAGCGATAATTGACAAAAGGGAGTGTATTAGTGGGGAAAAAAAAGCATGACACGTGGATTAGTAGCATGGTGACAGGTGGCAGGACAATAAAGAAAGATGGAGAGACATGGAGAAAATACCCACGGTATTTTATCAAAGAAGGTAACATATCTGAAACCTGGGAAAGAAGAATAAGCACGAGATGATACATGAAGACCATAAAAGGGAAAATTCATGAATCAGTTATAAATATGGAAAGGGAATCAGCATTAACCCTATCATTACCATAACGGTTATGAGAAGATTTAGTAACCAAAAATTAATGCAATTAATGTTAGTAACAGATAAGAATTAAGTAAGGGAACCATTATAGCTGTGTATCCTTATATAAGGACCCTTACATCATTTTGTACGATCATCTGAATATTTTCAATTATATGCAATCAGTCTTTTACTTTTACTTGATTGAAGATTCTGATCTATAATTCTGAATGAAATCAACGATCAACAATAAAGCTTTCTTTCCTTCATTTATCATATTAATTATTTATTTTATTTTCGCATTTCTGGGAAAGCAAAGTAAATTTGGTTATCAGTAACCTAATATTTTCTTTAATATTGACTTTGACCACAAAAACTACTTTTGGGTTAAACAAATTAGTTCCGTTGCCAGGATTCTGATAATCTGTTCACTTTTTAAATTTTATTTTTAGCAACAATTATGGCTACTACTAACAAAATTGATCAGGTGGGTGAGAGAGGTCAACATGGTAGAACTCCACTACATCACACACCTAGAGCAGCTCCGCATCGCTCACAGGAAAGTTCACCTAAAAGGTCTACTACTCGTACGGATGGGCAACGAGTAGGCGAACAAGACAATGAGCAAGATAATTTGATGCAGATGATTGCACAACACGTTAATGAAGCTTTGCGTGCTTTTGCAAGTGGGTTGCCCAATGTTGTGCAGACTCCTCCACCAGTAAATACAACTCTGGAAAACCCACGTTCAGGACTTGACAACTCAGGAAGTGGAGAAATACCAAACGAATCTAGAGATGGAGGGTCAGGTACACCAAATAATTTTAATTTATAAGGTTTAGCACTAACCTTGCAGAAATAGCTCAAGGAGCAAAATGAGCGGATAGAATAGATACCTGATGTGCCCCCGATAATCAAAGGTGTGGTTATCGATAAATATTCACAAAAGCTCTGGAAGCCTAGAGCAGCACCTTTACCAATTCACAAAAAGTTCAAGATGCCTAATATCCCTAAATATGATGGGACCTCTGACCCACGAGACCACGTTACTACATTCACTATAGGGCGTAAAGGCAATGATTTAACCAAGCAGGAAATTGAAACAGTCTTGGAGAAAAAATTTGGCAAAACCCTCACGAAAGGGGCATTAACATGGTACTCACTCTTACCTGAAAATTCAATTTATTCTTTTGCTGAGCTTGCAGATTCATTTATAAAAGCACATTCGGGAGCCCAAAAAGTAGACAATAGGATGGAAGATATCTTCAAAGTAAATAGGAAAGCACGGAATTGCTCAGAGAATTCGTGGATAGACTCCAACGAAAAAGGATGATGCTTCCACGAGTACCTGATAACTGGGCGGCTATGGCATTCTCAAGTAATTTTAATGAAAAAAGTTCAGAAGCCACGAGAAGATTAAAAGAGAGTTTGCGGGAGTTTCCTGCAACTACTTGGAATAACGTGTACAATAGATACAGTACGAAGCTGTGAATAGAATAAGTCACGGTGCCAACTAAGGGTAGAAGAAAGGCCAGGATCTAGACGTTCGAAAACGGAAAAGAGGTCTGGTAAGAACAGATACGAGCCTTATATAGGACCTACGGGATGAGATTCTTGATCTAAACAAGAACATGCACGGTTTGATTCATGATCAAGGCAAAAGGACGCGAGTTCCTCTTCCCGATTCAAAAAGGAGCGGGACACAGCCAAAAACAACGATTCAAACTCTCAAGCAAGAATATGAGATTAAAGTTTCAACGTCAGTACATCAGAGTTGGTAGCTGTTCTAAGAAATATGGGTGACCGAAATAGATGAGATTAGATCCCCGCAAAAGGAGTCTGAAATGTTGGTGCGAGTTCCACAACGATCATGGACATAGAACAGCAGATTGCAGGCTCCTATAGGGAGAAGTTGAGTATTTATTGAAGCAAGGCTATCTCACTGATTTTCTTAGTGAAAAAAAAACAATCTTACATGAAAAATAGGCAAGAACCACCAAAGCCCACGTCACCAAAGAGAACGGTAAACGTTATACCGCGGGTGAAGAAGTTAACGGGGTAACGTAAACGGCAGCAAGAAAGAAATCCAAGGTTACCGTTACCCATGGAAACGCGTTAATCAAGTTTTGGAAGGAGACAACATAATGTTTGACGACAAAGACGCGGACGGCTTGATAATTCCTCAAAATGATGTGCTGGTAATATCTTTACTTGTACATGATACTAATGTTAAAGGAGTTTTGATTGACCCAGGTATCTCAGTATATATCATTCTACTAAGAGTAGTGAA
Organism: Nicotiana attenuata; assembly: GCF_001879085.1. Taxonomy (NCBI): domain Eukaryota; kingdom Viridiplantae; phylum Streptophyta; class Magnoliopsida; order Solanales; family Solanaceae; genus Nicotiana; species Nicotiana attenuata. The sequence goes on from NW_017675678.1 coordinate 40,651, forward strand.
TGAGATGCAAGCAAATGATTGAATCATTGTCACGACCCCGATTCGCCCTCCGTGAACCATCGTGACGGCACCTAGTCTCTACGACTAGGTAAGCCTAACTATGCGGAAAATAAACAACATTTGCGGAAGAAATAACTGAAAACCAAAATAGTAAAATAAAATAGTGTTTGAAATGCCGCTCGGTATACACAATATCAACTCTCAAACTAATAACATTTCCCAAAACCCGGAATCTCATGATCACAAGCTTTGATGTCTACAGGTATCTAACTCCAGAATATCTAACAAAGAAAGGAAATACAAAAGGGCTAATACATAAGGGAAGAGTAGAAAGGGACTCTTCGGTCTGCGGACGCGGCAGATATACCTCGGAGTCTCTACAAGCGCCTCGCCTCAAGCGGGATAAGTCTGAGTCGCAGTACCTGGATCTGCACATGAAAAAAACATGCGCAGGAAGGGCATGAGTACACCACAGCGGTACTCAGTAAGTGCCAAGCCTAACCTCGATCGAGTAGTGACGAGGAAGGTCAGGGCCCTACTGAGGTTAAATGAAACACAAGATATAACAGTGTAGAGTAAGACAGTACACTTAAGTGCAACAGTAAAAAAAGGTAACACGGGATAGAAGAACAACAGCAACTTTAACAGGCACAAAGTAATCACGGAAATAAATACAGCTCAATGCAAAGATAACAACCGGGGATCTCTCAGTATCCCGAGGATCTCTTAGTATCCTCAATATGTGTGATGGGGATCTCTTGGTATCCTGAGGATCTCTTGGTATCCTCAATATACGTGCTGGGGATCTCTTGGTATCCCGAGGATCTCTTGGTATCCTCAATATACGTGCTGGGGATCTCTTGGTATCCCGAGGATCTTTTGGTATCCTCAATATATGTACTGGGGATCTCTTGGTATCCCGAGAATCTCTTAGTATCCTCAATATGTGTGCTGGGGATCTCTTGGTATCCTCAATATACGTGTTGGGGATCTCCCAGAACACTCATCCGTATTCCCAAAATAAAAGAAAGACAACAATATCAAGGGAAGTATCCACAATTTCATTCAAGAGCGAAACAGTTTGAAGTAACACAATATAATGATAAAGATAACAACAATTACAAATGAGAAAATAACGCAGAAAGAATAAAGCTCAACACAGAAATGGCAACCGGGGATCTACCAGGATACCGTCCTATAGCCCCTAAATGTCAATATCTAGCAAACCGGGGATCTACCAGGATACCGTCCTGTAGCCCCCAAATGTAAATGTCCAGTGGATCTCCCGGGTGTCGTCCCGTAGTCCAACTCATAGTGCGCCGGGGATCTACCGAAATCTCGATCCGTAGTCCCCAAATGCAAATGTGCAGGGGAGATCTACCGAAATAGCATCATCCGTAGTCCCAAATAAACAGACAAGGGGGATCTACCGGGAACCGCCCGTAGTCCCAATGTAAACACGCAGCAACAACACAAGGATAATCAACTCAAACCAATTAATATCAAAATGGACAGGTAATTCTAACCTAACATGCTACACAGAGTTCACATAAACTGTTTAAGCAGATAGGACAATTAATGCATTTAAGCATGCTTCCCTAAACTACGCAGTAGGATTAAAATACAAGAAATGTTCAAGAAGAAAGAAACACAGTTGATTTACTTAATGAAAAACGGGTTTTCAACAATTAGCACGTGTACGCACTCGTCACATCATGTACACGGCATTCATATAACAACAATACCAAATCCTAGGGGGAATGTCCCCCACACAAGGTTAGACAAGCTACTTACCTCGAACCGGCTCACAATCAACCCGAAACCACGTTCTTGCCACGGGTACTCGACTCCAAATGGCCCAAATCTATTCAATACAATTGCAAAATGTAAATAACACTTTAAGTAACTGATTCTACAAATAAATTCTAAGCTAATACGCTAAATTAGGTAAAAATGACCAAAACGCCCCTCGGGCCCACGTCTCGGAATCGGGTAAAATTTATACTTTCAGAATCATCATACTCTCACGAGTTCATGCATACCAAAATTATCCAAATCCAAGGTCAAATTCCCAATCAAAATTCGAATTCTAGGTCTAAGAACTTTCTTCCAATTTTTCCCCAATTTTCATCCAAATTCCGAAATTAAATGAAGAATTCATGTTTAGATTAATGGGTTACAAGCCAAAAGGAGATAAGAATAATTACCCGCAAACTCCCTTCGAAAATCTCTCCAAAATCCGTCTCCTACCGATCTCCCAATGAAATTTTGTGATATGAACTCAAAACCCTCGATTTTGAACTTTATGTTCTGCCCAGACGCGACCTTAATCGCGATCGCGAAGAGCAACTTCGCTGGCTCCCAGGTTTACCCTACACGAACGCGTATCCTTACGTGAATGTGATGCTTCCGCTGCTCAGCTCTACGTGATCGCGGTTGGCCTCACGCGATCGCGAAGAGTAACTTCCACTCCCCATCTGCCTCACTTCTTCCTCTTCCCGAACACAGCGTAGCCCACGCGTTCGCGATTCAACCCCTGCCTATGCTACGCATTCGCACTCCTCTTCCCGCGATCGTGTTGAACAATAATCCCTCTGCCTCCTCTATGTCTTCGCGCTCGCGATGAAGAAATAAATGTCTGCAACAAAAACCAGCAAAAATCTGATCCTTCTCCAAGTCCAAAAATGGTCCGTTGAGCATCCAAAACACACCCGAGGCCCCCGGGACCTCAACCAAACATGCCAACCAATCCTAAAACATCATTAAAACTTGTTCCATCCTTTGGAACGCTCAAAACAACATCAAAACACCAATTTAGCATCGGATTCAAGCCTAAGAACTTCAAAAACTCTAAAATTACGCTTTCGATCAAAAAGTCTATCAAACCTCGTCCGAATGACCTGAAATTTTGCACACACGTCACATTCAACATTACGGAGCTACACCTACTTCCAGAATTTCATTCCGACCCCGATATCAAAATCTCACTATCGAATCGAAAACTTCAAAAATTCAACTTTCGGCATTTCAAGCCTAAATAAGCTACGGACCTCGAAAACACAATTCGAAAAGGCTCCTGAACCCGAAATCACCCAACGGAGCTAACGGAACCGACGAAATTCCATTCTGAGGCCGTCTTCTCACTGTTCTAAGTGCGGTCCAAATTCCAAAACTGAAACTCTCATTTAGGGACTAAGTGTCCCAAAACTCTTCGAATTTCCAATAAATCTTCCGGGCAACTCACAATAGGAGAAACAAACACGGGGAAACTAATGCATCCAACTTCTATCAATGACAATTGTATTTATTTACAATATTTGCTCTAGCAAATCCATGTTTGATTCATTTTGTGCCACCTCCTCCTTTAGGCTTGATTAGTTGGCACTTTGTTGTCACACTTACATACCCCACATGTATAGTTGTCCCCTTATAATTATCCAACAAATTTTATTTAAATATTTATCCACAAATCTAATAATTAACCAATTACTCACTTAATTAAAAATTATCTCAATTTACTTAAAATACTACTCACTTTTAATACACTTTATACAACTTACTATCATAGCCATGTGATACCTTGTATGGTACTAGTCCATAATACCGGGTATTTTAGCTCGGGCCATATTTTATCCCAAAATGACCACCTTCCATGCAACTCATTTTCTTTGATTCGTTTACCCTTTAACCTTCATGGCACTTTACTTATCGCTTGTTATAAATAGCATAAATGCTTATGATCTCCAAATAATCTTGTCCTTGAACTGAGGTCAATTATCTTACGACCATTTCATGTGTAATACTACAGGGTGTAACATCGTCGTTATATAATACTGCGTAGTGTAACAACATCGTAATGTAATACTGGGCGTAACATCATCGTAATATAATACTGCGGGGTGTAACATCATCGTAATATAATACTACGGGACGTAATATCGACGTAATACTGCGGGGCGTAACATCATTCCACCTTTGGAACATTCATCCTCGAATGTTGACTGATGCACTTATCATTCTCATAACCCATATCTCTTGCAAATACGTTAGTTTTCTCCCTTCCATTTAGGCAACTGTTCTTTGAATAAATCCAAAGGCCAAGGCATTCCCTACTTTAGGCCTCTTTTTCATACCACGACTTGTGGTCGGAATTCTCCTAATCTCGTAACTGTTGCTACCTTCTATCATGCAGCCTGTACGACTCTGACCTTGTAAGTACGCCTATGCGACTCTTCTTTCCTTTTCCTCTGATTTTTAGCCATTACTAAAGTTCTTCGCTCGGTACTTTGTCGAACTTACAAATATTGCTATATCTTATTTCATAGACCCTTTTATCCATCCGCATGATTTTACTGCATCTAGGTAGGTCATACTGTACGATAACTCTTACTTCGATTTATCGTTACTGAGGTCTGCTACCAAACTCCAGGTTACTCTCTTGCTGCTTATCATATATGTATACATCTAAGTCCTTTAATGCTTCTTCATTACTGTTCATCTTAAGAATGATGGTATAATCTCACCTCATACTTTGTGACCTTTGTCCATCCATTGTTGATTCACCTTGATGTTGATCTATCATCTACCACTGATAACTTGATCACTTATGTAACATTGCCGCTAGGGCTTACCATCAGGGACATCTGGACTAATTAGATTGATCCACCTAGGGGCGATACTATACTTCCATAACCGTATTTTGTAGCATAGCAATATGACTCACCTTACATGGGTATTTTAATCCTGTACGATTCATGAAATCCTCTTCAAGTCATTACTCAATCGAAGGCCCAAACGTCATCCTTTATCTACCACAATTACACCCTTATTCTACTATTAGGGCAACATTCCATCTCTTTTAAATGCTATTTATGATGAGTAACTCTTTGAGTTCATTCAGGCTATATTGAGCTTTTGATAACTTCGAGAAATCATTAGCTCTCTTGTTTTCACGGGCTTAATCCCGAGAACTTACCCGTTTCTCGTCACCTTCTCATTCGCCCTTTCTTGTCCTTATTCGTGTCTTCCTAAAACTTTGTTGCTTTACCATACATTAGCTTGCGACCGACACATATCCATTTATACTGCTCGCAACCTTCCTTCAACTTGCTTGCACCATAAATTTCCTTATGTTATTCTGGAATGTTAAGCGAGACATCACATCGTCTCAAACTCTACTTTACTATTTTAACTAGACCTGTCGATACCTAGAAACCATATGCTAGAAGATATGCCACTAATGACACCGCTATCCTTCCTAGATACTGAATCCCTGCGCTTCTAGCCTTCTATCCTAAGTATGGACTATTCACAATCTTCTGTATTTTTGTATCTCGTACGTTGTTCACCTTTACCTTACTACCTTAAAATCTTGCATCGTATCTTCTATCTCTTTCATGACCTCCTTACACATAGGCATAATTCATGTCCATAACTTGAAGCTCCATTATAACACTAGCACCTCTGGTGCATACATAATCCGGTGGGAGCTTCACACTGACTTCGTATAAGGCTGGTACTCTTCTAACTGGCTTTATCTTAGAGCCGTTTTAGAATATGGCTACTGTACTATCTCTCTTTTACCTTTGATATTAAGAGTGATCCTACAATGTTCTCAATCACGAGGTCTATAATTTTTTGGGTCCAATAATCAGACTCCTGATTTACTTAGTTGATGTAAATCTTTAGTATCCTCTTCCCTCTGATAAACTTTTATGTAGGCTTAAGCTATCTTTCGATCGTCGGTTCATGTTATTGGTTATTACATTAACCTTTCATGGATGCTATGGAATATCTATGATACAATCTTCTAACAATTCGATCCTTTTTCTATGACATGGACTTAATTCTTTCTTTTAACTTATACCGGAGTCTTCTACGGCTGTATGATTTTCAACATATATGTTGCATGGATAATACTCCGAACTCTTAAGTGCGTTCATAACTTAACTAACTCCGGATCATTAATCGAATAATTCTTTTCGCTCCTTCTCAGCTTTAAGCAATTACTTTTCCTAGTCTTCATGCCCCTTGTTGCGTGCATACTTAGCTTACCTTAGTGCCCATACATATTGGAATTCCATACAACTCATATGATCTTGCATATCACTTCTGATTTTACTCCCCGTTCATTAGCCACGGTAGGTGCCATTTTCTTATGGAGTTCATACAATGTTGTTGTGAGACTGTTGTTATAAGACCATTTCCTCCTTAGGTTACTGAGCTTAGGTTAAAGCTTTCTTCCTTACTTTCTCACCTTGTCTTTTATTGTAGTACTTAAGGAGACCTTCTGACTCTTATCAAGTTGTGAGCTTGATATATCGTATACTCGACGGAATTTTTGAAGTACTTCCTCGCCTATAATCATCCGTAGTTACTTACCTCCACGCCTTTGTGCTTGTAGGGTTGCTTCTGGATTGATATTTTTACTGACTTCGCAGTGGCACTCTCTTTTGTTTCCGTAACACTCATACGACACCTTTAACTACCCTAATTTCTATCTGAATATTTCTCAAGGTTACAATGCCATATCTGCCACACTGAATGCCTCATGTTGGGGTTTACTATGTTTATCTTGCACGATCTGTTGATTTGTCTACATCTTCTTATCTAGCCATAGCCAGGCTTTTCCTGAATCAAGTACTGACTACTCCTTGGCCCATTCTCGTGTCAGTATTCCGCGTAATCATTCTTGGGTTATTTCTTTTGTCTTAACTTATCTCTGGCACTGGCTCCTTATTTATCAAAAACATCCGGGGCCGGAACCCTTACTTTCTCTCCTTGACGTCGTGTCTGCATAATGTTCTAGAATCGTAGCATATCTATAGGCTTTGAATAGGTGCAATCTCATCCCTCTCTCATTTTTATCGCATTCTTCCTTTACCATTCCATAGTTACTAGAACCACTTAATCGTGACTTAATGCCACATCACTCTATATTCCCCCCTTTAGGGGAGTACTAAGATTTAGTGCTACGGTGATCTACGTATAGTTGTTTTATCTCTTCATCTTTGGCATCTTTTCACATCATCGATGAACCTTACACGCCTTGTGGTAATGCTTCTGTACCAAGGATAACAAAAATTCCTCACTCACGATGGTGACACTTAGTGTAACTGGCACATACAGTCCCCTAAGCTTAACTTTGCTCACATTGCTAGCTTTAGGGAAGCGTCTTCCTGAATGAACATTCTCTGAATACATCATGGATCTTCTTCTGTTGTCCATTCTAAGATTGCCAGAACGCAGTCTGAAATTCTCATGATGCTGAGTATTATCAAATCACTCAGTTCCCAATTCATATTTAGTTTATCTTGTTCATCAGTCCATACTGGTTTCTATTACTCTGGGGCTAACTTTTCCTTCTGTGAGTCACGTTAGAGTCGCAAACTTATTTTGTCGAAATGAGGATGTAACTGTATGGCCTATACTCTTTTTGTTGTGTTATGGCCCATCACCTTTCGTCTCTTTCTTCATTTGACTATAGATTATTTAACACTCTACCGTTGCTATCCATGTATCACATCTCACTCATAATGCTTCATTATCCCTCTTCGTACTTCCCTGCTAATATTTCTATCTATCACTTTCTTCTGAAAACATCAACAAGACATTCTTTCGCTTTTTACCTCCCCCTTGCTCCATCTACTGGCTCATCGGGCTGCCTAACATTCTCCCTCTACAAGGAACGGGAGCCACACTAAGATAATATTTATCCCTTCAAGGTTTCCAGTTCTGATCTTTGCAGTACTCATATCTAGCTGTACTATTTTAGAGTGCACCATCAGGGTGTCTCACAAGGAGATCTATTAGCACATTTGCAATATCCTTCGGCAATGTCAACTAACGCAAAAAATTCATCCACCATTTTGGGTCACTCTAACCGCAGCCGGATCGTGATATTATGTCCTTCTCTTAAGCCATATTTGTTAGCTCCCATAGAGCATAACTTAGATCGGTGTGGCCAATTGAACATACCTCTATTTTTTTGGTCAAACTATCAAATTTTTATTCAACCAAGTATAATATTTACAACTCACTAGTTCTTTTGGACTCTTGAACTAGTCTCTCCTAAAGAAAAAAACATTTGACAATCACTGACTTCTTACATTTCTAACTCTTGTTATACATTTTCTAATTCTCTAACTAGGATAATTGTTCAATTTTTCCATCTCCTTTTGCCATTTGATTTCCAACTGCCCTCTTGTATGAAGCTCTAAGATAATAGTCTTCATCCTCTGTTGGCTTGTTATCTTCTTGTCTTGAAATCTCCTTTGATTCCTCTCTGCCCAAACATGATACACAACAGCTGCATATTGGGAACCTTAACAATTGTTCTTTAACTCTGCATGAACTTCTCTTTTCTAGCCATTCTGTTTCAGCATTCCAGCCTCCTATGATATGTGTTTCCCCCAGCCATTTTAACAGGGTTGCCCACAATTGTCTGGAATAATCACATTCAAAGTATAAGTGCTCCATTGTTTCTTCAATAGATTTTTCATACAGCACACAATCAGTAGCTACTGATATGCCCCATTTTCTTAATCTATCAACTGTTGTGAGCTTCTTGTGCATAGCCAACCACAAGATAAATTGATGTCTTGGCAGTGCGTTTGAACCAATTGTTATCTTCTTCGAACTACACTTAGGATATTGGGGTATTGTTGCAACATATATTTTCTTTATACTCAACTTCCCTTTGCTACAATACTTGTTCAATCAGCTCTTGGATCCCTTTTAACCAACCATTCTCTGTTATCAAATATTTTCCTAATCAACCAACATGCTTGTTTAGGTGTTTGAATTGACATAATCTCCTTTCCTTTTATATAATAGCTATGTAGCCATTGTATCTAGAGATTGTCCTTCTGTTCATTAATTGCCCAAAGAAGCTTACAAAGAGCAGCTTTATTCAAATTCACTATGTCAATTATATTCAATCCTCCTGCTGAGTATGGCATACAAACTTTATCCCATGCTACCAGTGCTCTTCTTGAGGTTTCAATGTTCCCAGTCCATAGAAATGTTCGACAAGCATTTACTATCAGCTTAGATATCTTCGTTGGAAGTAAGAAAATCTGTGCCCATTAGGTTTGCATTTCGAAGATCACACTCTTAATCAATTGTACTCGACCACTGTAAGAAAGAAATTTAGTTGACCAGCATTTGAGTCGAGCAGTAATCTTTTCTACTAACGGCATACACTGCTGTATAGATAACTTCTTTGCTGACAATGGAACTCCAAGGTATTTGAATGGCACCTTCCCTGCACCAAACTTCATCTCTGTCATCATCTCTTCTTTAAATTCTTTTGAAACTCCTGGAATGTATAAGGCACTTTTTTCCATATTTGCTTTCAATCCTGATACTTCTGAAAAGTGTTGGAATCTGCTCATGAGTAATCTAATTGATATCTTATCTGCTCTGCAACACAATATAAGGTCATCTCCAAAACAAATATGAGTTATTTTCTGCTTGGGACACCTTGGATGGTAATTGAAGTTTGGTATTCCTTCTAATGTCTTCAATGATCGATTAAGGTACTCCATTACCAAAACAAACAAGTAAGGAGACATCGGGTCTCCTTGTCTAAGCCCTTTTTTTCTTGGAATCTTGTTGTTAATCCTCCATTAAGCAATAGAGAATAACTCACTGTTGTTACACATTCCATTACCAACTACACAAACTTCATAGGCATACCAAACTCAAGCAGAATCATTCTTAGAAATGGCCATTCGACTGAATCATACGCCTTTCTTATGTCTACCTTAATTAAACACCTTGGTGATACCCCCTTCTTTGTATACCCTTTGACTAACTCATGGGCTATGATCACATTATCTAATATATTTCTCCCCTCTATAAATGCAGATTAGGCTGACCCAACAATATAATCAACCACTGTCTTCAGCTTTACTGTCAAAATTTTTGCAATTATCTTATAGACTATGGAGCAACATGCTATTGGTCTAAACTCCTTTACATATGTAGGGCCATTCACTTTGGGCACTAGAGTTACTGTTGTACAGTTTATACTTTTCAACAGTTTCCCATTATCAAAGAAATCTTTAATGGCTTGTTTAACTTCACTTCCAACAAGTTTCCAGTATATTTTGAAGAAATCTACAGGGAAGCCATCCACTCCTAGAGCTTTATCATTAGGTAACTCTTTAACTGCCAGCTCTATATCTTGATATGTTGTTGGTCTGACCAATTCCTGTTATTGTTCTTTTGTAAGACAAGGGCCCTTCCTAGCTGTTTCCAGATCTATACAAGTCAGTTCTGCAGCACACTCTCCTAGTAAGGATTGGAAGAAGCTTGTGAATTCTTGTTCTATCATTCTTGGCTCTGTAATCCTGACCCCTTGATCATTGCATATTGAACCAATTCTATTTCTTGCTTGTCTTGCCTTCAGCTGCGCATGAAAGAATTTGGTATTTTGATCTCCTTCTTTTATCCAGATTGCTCTGGATCTCTATCTTAGCACCTTCTCATTCACTTCTTCCCATTTTATTTTCTGGCTTATCAATTTCCTTTCTTCTGTAATTAACACATCATTCAATGGATCTTTGTCAAGCTTCTCCTGAGTGATCTTAAGTTGTTGTCTTAGGCTATCCAACTTCTTTTCTAATGATGACATCTCCTTATTCAGCTTCAGCACTTTATCTTTTAATCTCCTCAATTTCATCCATACAGAATACATTTTGTATCCTTCTATATGTTGCCCCCATGCTTCTTCAACAGCTTGTTCAAACTCCTTATTATGCAATAACACATTGTATAATCTAAACGGTTTAGGCATATAGGACTTGACTACCATTGCGTTAATGACAATAGGAGAATGATCCGAAACACCTGGGGTTTCAAATATAGCTTCTACACTACTATACTTTGTCAGCCAAGCAGCATTACCAAAGGCCCAGTCTATATTACTATAGATTCTGTCATTTACATCCCTCTTATTACACCAAGACCATTTGCTTCCTTTTCTATTTAGCTGTCCCACCCCAATATCATCAACACATCTCTGAACGTCCACCAATTCTGCTTGTTGTACTGGTTGTCCATTAATTCTATCATCAACAAACAACATACTATTAAAATCTCCTATTAGCAACCATGCCTCTTGAATATTACTCCGAATTTTCCTTAACTGATCCCATAAGTTCCTTCTTTCTGTAACAGTGTTCTTCCCATATACAAAAGTAATTTCAAACGTATTATGTGTACTTTTATCCCTTACTTTGCAATGGACTAATTGATCACTTGCTAAGGTTATATTGACTTGCACCAGTTGTTCTTTCCACAAAATCCAGATCCTTCTCCTTTCATTTATTGCTTCATCAGAATACACCTTCCATTCTCTATTAAACTTTTCTTTTACTTTAGTCACACTCCTAGGCTTTATCTTTGTCTCAAGGCAGCCTAGTAAAGCTATTTTATGCTCAAACAGAAACGCCTTGAGTTCTATCTGCTTGAAGGGCTTATTCAGCCCTCTAATATTCCATGAGCTAACTATCATGGTAGATTCTCCTTATTAAGGACAACCCCTTCAGTCACTTTATCACTACTGCACACATCTTGAATTCTCAAAGGACCAAATCTGTTTTTGTTTGATAGATCTTCTAAACTTTTATCTGACAATGCCCCTTTCTGATTAATCTTCCCTTGATCCTTCATGATTTGTTTGCCTCTTCTCTTCTACTGTGAGTATTCTGCTTCTATAATCTCCTCTTGATTTGGTTCCAATCTGTCTTTCTTCTCTTCCTGATCTTTCTCTGCCACCATCTTTACTCTCCATTGTCCTGCTGGTTTCTTTGTCCTCTACTGTTTCTTTGGTTTCATAAACTGTTGGTCAACCCACCTTTGTGCTTGTTAGACTTTTGAACACCCTTCTTTATGTTGCTCTTCCTGAAGGCATTCCTCACAAAATACTGGTTTCCATTCATATTCTAACGTTTGTTCCCTGTATTTTCCATCAGCCACTTCAATCATCAGAGTATCAGGCAGCTTTTGTGTTGTATCCATCTCAATTAGGATACGAGCATATGAAATTCTATCACAGTTAGGTGTTAATTTGTCTGAACAAATAGGTTTGCCTAGGTAACTAGCAATCCTACCCAAATTTTCCTTGCTCCAGTATTGAATTGGTAGACTAGGGAAAATGACCCAAATAGGCACATTCCTTGTCAATTCCTTACTCAACTGAAAATCAGGGTCCCATTGTTTCAGGATCATAGGTCTGTTCTGAAATGTGTATGGCCCTTGTTGAATGACTTTGTTCTTATCATCTTCAGTATTAAATCTGAATATAAAATAGCCCTCATCGTGTAGGTACACTTGTGGAATATTGACAAAATTCTACACTCCATACACAAATTTAAGCATCTCCTTTAATGATGGTGATCCACCTAGAACATACCCAATTAAAGCTGCCTTCCATTTCTGAGTTTGTTCATTCACCTCATTCAGATTCAATCGAACAATCTTTGTTCCTTCCTTCATTATCGGCGGATAGTATTCCAATTGAATCCCTTGCTGCTGAAATCGATTTCCCTTCACTACCTCAGCCATCGTTGGAGCTGTTTGACTAGGGTTTTCTTTCTGCATAGAGAATGTCAATTTCCTCGCCGCTGAATTAGCTTCTACTTCCGCTTTCTTTTGAATCTCCATTTCATTACACTTTGAAGTCTGCATCACCGTGGGAGCACTTCCCATTCCCGTCAACCATTGACCTAATTGAATTTGTCCTAATGTTTGAGGTACTCCCGATTCTGGTGTTACTAATCTACTTCCTTCTTCCTTCTCCGGTATAATTGTCGGTGTCTCACCTTTGTTTTTCCATCGAGCCATGGCTTGAATGCGTACGTTAGCTAGCTTTGCTTAACGTGCGCCTGCCGAGCCATTTTTTCCATTTTTAAATTCTAATTTAATTATATATTTGAACATACCTCTGTTACTGTTGAAGGTAACTCAAAATGCTTATATCTCTCTTCCTGATTAGTAAATAAGGATAATCTTTATTAGCTGGGTACCTCGTACCCTCTTTCACCTTACTTCCTTTACTTGTTGAAACTTGTATTTATCTTTTGAATCTCTCATTGTCTTTCACCATAAAGGTGGATAGATATTCTTGCCTTAAGGCTCCTTTTCCATAAGCTCACCGAGTTCTTCTGACTCAACTCTTTCACCACCGCATTCAATCCCTTACTAACCATCTTTCTAAATGTAGGCATCGCCGTATTATGAATAAGGTCGAGTTTAGGAAATTGTGTTCTTACAACTGAGCTCTCCCACACGATCCAGTGTAAGAAGAAAGAGTGATAGTCCTAAATGCCCTATAGCCCCCTGCTTATAAGTGTGGTGCACGACACACCCATAAATGAGACTCTACTAGACACGGCTTGTAAACTCCTTAGGACAGAACTGCTACCCAAACCGATGGGCCGCGACGGGCACCCGGTACCTTACTCAACTGAGTACCAACGTAACGTATCTTTTGTATCATTCTATCACATGTAAATGAACCGGAGTAAAGCATGAGGGAATATAACCTTATACATATGACATATGAGCCTATAAGGCCGATATGATCATTTATATACTTAAAACATAGGCCGACAAGGCCATACAAGAATCCATATACATGACGTCTATCTACAAGCCTCTAAGACTACATAAGTATCATAAAGGTCGGGACTGAGCCCCGCCATACCAATCAATACATATCCTAACTATACTGACCAAATAAGCAACACCGGAGCAAATGGAGCGCACCAATATCTTCCGCTGAGCTGATAGCCTACTTGGAGGACTCTCGACCTGTCTATCGGGACCTGCGAGCATGAAACACAGCGTCCCCAGGCAAAAGGGACGTCAGTACAAATAATGTACCTAGTATGTAAGGCACATAAATAAGTACATAAAAGACATGGAAGAAATATAGAGTAAATGACTCAACCTGTAAGTCTGGATAGCTCTGTAAATCATGAAATACTTATAGTGTCATGCATATGCGTATGAATGTCATGTCATGCATGGGTACATGTGTTCATAACATCATCAAGCCTCTGAGGGCATCCCATCATATCATCTCGGCCACTGTGGGCAAAATAATCAACGTATACCAACTGATCAGGTGGTGGTGCGTATATAATGCCATAACCTTTCCCATATCCCATATACATATATATACGCGTATATAACGCCATCTGGTCATAGGTCAATGTGCATGTATAAATGCATGAAATGCATATGAAATACGTTAATAAAATCTCTCGGTACGTCATAAGACTATTATGCCTCTAATTAATATCATGAAATAAACTTTACCAACTTACGTATTTTTGAGACCCATGAAAAGATGATAGAATAATATGACACGTGGGGAATCAAGAACATAAGCATCTCTAGTATTTCTATGAATAGAGTCCTTTATGGAAGTTATGCATTTGCTCGTTTCATTCGTGTTGTATAGATCATGCCAAAAAGAAAGAATGGATAGCCTTAACATACCTGAGTCGATTCTCTTGACAATCCGTCTAGCGCACGTCAATTGCGATAAAACACGTAACAACGAGATCGAAGTAGGAAAAAATCCGTATGATATTCTTGAGAAAGATTGCACCGTACTCCCTTAGAATCACAAAATCCCGCTGCTTATTCACTTGCATTCTTGGATGTTGGTGGACCTGGTTTTGTTTGCAAGATTTTTCTAACTTTGATTTGGAAGATTCAATAACGTTGCTGGAGTCTTTCTTTATGCATAAACTAATGCATCTAACTTCTATCAATGAAAATTGTATTTATTTACAATATTTGCTCTAGCAAATCCATGTTTGATTCATTTTGTGCCTCCTCCTCCTTTAGGTTTGATTAGCTGGCACTTTGTTGTCACACTTACATACCCCCACATGTATAGTTGTCCCCTTATAACTATCCAACAAATTTTATTTAAATATTTATCCACAAATCTAATAATTAACCAATTACCCACTTAATTAAAAATTATCTCAATTTACTTAAAATACTACTCACTTTTAATATACTTTATACAACTTACTATCATGGCCATGTGGTACCATGTATGGTACTAGTCCATATATACTGGGTATTTTAGCTCGGGCCATATTTTATTCCAAAATGACAACCTTCCATGCAACTCATTTTCTTTGATTCGTTTACCCTTTAACCTTCATGGCGCTTTACTTATCTCTTGTTATAAATAGTATAACTGCTTATAATCTCCAAATAATCTTGTCCTTGAACTAAGGTCAGTTATCTTACGACAATTTCATGTATAATACTATAGGGTGTAACATCGTCGTAATATAATATTGCGTAGCGTAACATCATCGTAATGTAATACTGGGCGTAACATCATCCTAATATAATACTGCGGGTGTAACATCATCGTATTATAATACTGCGGGACGTAATATCGACGTAATATTGCGGGGCGTAATAGGTGCCATTATGACTAGTTAGATTTAGGGTCGTGACACGAAAATAACATTGTTGTGGCGCGTAACCGATCCAAATATATCGGTCCATATGGAATACCTACAAGCCATAATGTTTACAATCAACGAACACATGTGTATCAATGACGAACACGCGAAGTGCATGACCATAACCATGGAGAAATGGAGAACACAACATACCATAGACAAGATAAGCACGACTAAGGTAGAATAAGTAACTCAGCACCACAAGAACCATCTCGCTCAAATCTCGCCACAAGGCTTAACAGAACCAAATCATGCATGTGAATAGTCAAGTAGTTTGACAACCCGTCATAGCATGAAAGAGTAGCACGTGAAACATATCAGGACACGAAGAAGAGTTACTCTAGCTGATGACACACCCCAGCAGTTGCAGTTCTGAGTAAAAAAAACTGATCAAATGTAGAATACATATTCTCTAGGCCTACCAATGGGCATTCAAATTAATTTTCAATCGTCCCGAAATAGGCAAATAACTTTCCAAAAGTCCACATTAACCTATCTGTAACACATATCATCAATTGTCTAACTCTTAACATACCTTCACAGTCTGCAACCAAGGAATAATCTGCCTCTGAGAACATCCAGCCTCTAAACCTCAAGGATACAAGAATCTCCATACCTGACCTCCAACTCTCCTGCTCAAATGACTGATACGTCACTCATACACAATTATCTCATGAGAGGTACTCCCATAAATCTTCTGTGCCACGTAGGAAAAGCTGAACATCAATAGTCACCAACTATGCGATTTTTGTAGTACCAGTCAAGCATTCGCAGATCATCACATAATGCATCTAATGCCAAAAACACCCTAATCAGGCGACACAAGATAGTGCTAACATCCTCTTAAACATTTGAATCTCCCATGCTGTCTAAAACTCGTTGTCTTCCTTTCAAAATTAAACTGCAACCTTGTCCATGCAAATCTCAATCACACACGGTGTACCGCATCTATCATGCTAACATATGGAAGTGTGAGAATCTCATAATAAATTCCAAATAACATGTAGGATAGACACCCCTATCAACAAGAAACCTTCCACTTAACTCAATCCAGGAGAACATCGCATCACTCAACAAACCCTCCATACATGTAGAAGACATCAACCTCAAGCCCTGGTCAAAACTATCATGAACTCTTCAAAATCTATTAGCAAAAGACCAGGCCATCAGAGCTGAATCCATCTAAATCCACCAAATCACATAGATTGCCAAACCCAAAATGACTAAAACAAAAATGCTCGCTCCAAAGAGACCTTCTGTGAACTTAGAGTTGTTTCTTTCATCTCTCTAATATTGCAATATAGAATCCATGACGATATAGAAATACTGCAAGTCTAGAAACCATCCAATGCAAATCTAATATATTAGCCATACACAAATCCGAGAATTCTTAAATACCACATATAAATATTGAACCCAGTTGAACTTTCTCGAGGGTCATTCACTGTGCCTTAATCTCCAATTCACACCCAATACGCGGCGAACAACTTGTGCTCCACCAACACATGAATATGCAAAAGAAGCAACCACGCGATTCATTTTCCTTGCTCACTACATCCACAATGAATATCAAACCTGAATCATTCCCAGATCTCTATACACCTATAAAGATAAGTACATCTTGCATCTAGCAATTTCTTTGCTCGAGTCATCCTCGAAGTCATCCCTTTAAAGTCATAACTAATCCACAAGTGTACCTTGGTCCAGGAACTAATGTAACACATGACCTTGAAATCCGATCGTCGATAGTAGACTCCCCCACTTGGCTCGAAGACATATAATACATCATTTGATAACCCATAGTGCTCTTCCTTCATAAATGCCATGACCCTGTTAGGAGATAATCCACCTGCTTAGCCTTAAGCCGACATCCTCTATGAACCTAGCATGATTACAACCACCATCCAATCGATTTGTCCTCCCGAGTCTACACTTATTGAGAAGATATAAGAATCTACATCATTCCACAAATGAATGACTGAAAGATTCATCAACACACTCATAAATCAAGATTGTATAGCACGTCAAGAAAAAAATCAAGCATCCATAACCCTCTACATCCCAAGAAAATCCTTCCCGTGATATCCAACCATATAGGCGTAGTCCTAAGTCACATAGCTATCTAGCCACTCACTGAGCCATCAATTCCCGCACTAGGGACACTACAAGACATAAGAGTCCAAAACCACATGCTCACAAAATTGAATCTGTCGCCCAAGTTGTGGTCTAAACTTGGCCTCAATTCCAAAGGACTGGCCTACATTCACAACATGGATACACATCTTGTACCACACCCACAATGTCGTAAGTTGTCCGTCTATAGCTAATACCCAGTGCTCAACATCACATACGAGTGAATGAAAATAAATCAATGATATAAGCTTCATGACTTATCAATGCCGCACAATAATTGAAGAAAGAAGGGGAAGTTTCCTAGATGCCCTGTAGCCTCTCGAAGATAAGTATGAACTTCATCATACCGATCCACAACTTTACCAGACATTTGCTCGGGACTCATAAAACCTATCAACCTAAAGCTCTAATCCAACTTTTCATGGTCCAAAAATTCCCACCATGTTAGGATAGCACCTAACCCAACACCCTTAGGTAAGACAACAACATAAGTTACAACTCTAATGGGAAGTCAATAATACTAATAATAAAAGCTTGCAAAGAATTCAATACAACTATCACAGGACTGGTTGTACAAGTCATAAGCCACTCATTGATAAGATTTGTAAAGGCTTTTAATGAAGAATATATATACATGGTTTGGATAGTTTACATAAACAGAAATAAAATTCCTAAACTATCACACTGAACAAATAGTAGCTCGAATTAGGAAATGCATCTACAACTCTTGCCAAACCTTCGCCATCCACAAACAGCTCCGGCTCCAAGATCTTTCACAATAAAGAATACAGAAGTATAGTATGAGTACAACCGACTCCCATGTACTCACATAAGTATCTTGACTAAACTTCGATGAACTATTGACGGAGGTTGTTTAAGCCAATAAAGACACTCATTTTCCATAATTTGTGCAGGCTCAATGAACATGTACAATACAGAGAATATCCAAGGAGTCATTCATAGAATACTAGATAGCATAACAAAGCTGTACCAGCAACAAGGTTAAAGCTAGTAAACATTGATTAACCAATTAATACATATAGATACAACTTGCAGCCAATTCCGCTCATAAAGAGCATGCACCAATTAGTGTTGATGTTTTAAGCGTCAATACCACACAAGAGGGGGGGTGATTTGTGTGGTACCGCAATTTTTCGCTTAACTGAACTATAGAAGAACCTGGTTCTTCTAGGTGCTCCATTACTTAACTATTTGCAGAATAATAAATACTGAAAATAAAGAACACAGAGAATTTTTACATGGAAAATACCTGGCTCAAAGGTGAAAAAAACAACAACTTACTACTCAGTAGGGATTTTCCCAAACTTCCAACTAAAAAATCAACTGAGCTAAAACAGCATTTACAAAAACTCTTTGTAAACCTAGAGGATTCACTCTAATCCGTTGTGGCACCACAGCCTCAACTATTGCAGAACAACTTTCAAGTTAGGCTATAACTTGAATGACCTTGACGGTACCTAATACAATTGCTGTCTATGTAAAGCTGAAAGGTAACAAAATTAAATCACCTACGTACAACATTGAACTAGAAATAAAAGATAGAACACAATGTAACTGGTTTCTTCTATCTCGTTCATGTAGCTTCGGAGTGCACACTCAAATCACACATAAATTGCTTGCAAAATCGCCTTGCCTCTTTTTTGCTCTCAATTTAGGTTTAACTTCTGCGTATGTGCAATACCTAGTAAAAAGAGAACAATACTGTTATTCTAATAGGTTAGTAATCAGAGTTTGATGGGACTTCAGTTGCTGCTCTATCTCTATCGTAGATGAGTTCATGATGATCTCAAACTCTAACATTATCTTCATCCTGGATTGTGTTCTCTTCTAAGGAGAGCTTTCTCCCCTTATCTAAATATACAACTTTTTTCGATCAGATCAGGAGATATTACTGGCTTGATCAGTAGACCATTATCTCCTTCACGTTACGATCTCACATGTATAGATTGAATCATGACTGTGCTACACAAGATGACCTGGTCATGACTGAGTTCTTTTGTCAATCTTCAAAAACTTCACCTGTTCTTGGCCAACAAATTCCCCCTTTTGTAATGATGAAAATCTCTATGCTTTTTACTAATTTGGATACCTGTTAAGGAACTCCAGCTTAAACCATCAAATACTAACTTTAGAAAATTCACTTAGTCAATCAAGGACAGGTTAATTAGGTTATATAAATATTCACTTATTTCAGAATGTTAAAGCACAATTGTCTCTTCCCCTTTTTGGCATCACCGAAAAAGTGTGTCATAAAAGTGAATTTCCAGATTTTTAATAAGTTACTTCATGGCCACGTGGGGCAACTGCAAGTGCAATCATGGTGCATCCATCAGTAATCAAACAAACATATTTAAAACTATCAAGGACAAATAATCATTGAACAAGAGAAAAACAGTAGTTATCATGATGAAAGGATGTGTTGCCACCTACAATCCACAAAAAACGAAAGAAAAAACATTCAAACCATTAGAAAAAAACAAAAAATTGGAAAAAATCCTAAATCTGGGTCACTGAGGTACTAGGCATTGTTTCTATCATTGGAAACAAAGAAGCTAGGAGGTCCTAAGGCTTGGAGGAAACTGGAGGTTGGGTTTGGGTTTGGGAAGATCAGCAATGTTCTGAAGAATTCCATCATTCTTCTCCTTTTTCTTTGTCAAGCTCAAATTTTGAGAGCCATCCCTCTCAGTTTCCACTTCAAACCACACGAGGCCTCTGGAGCCTAGCATTTCAGCATCCCTTGGCTGCACATCCAGAACCAGAGCCACTAACTTTGTTGTTGTTGGATGGGTGTCTTCTGGGAATTGAAAACCAGGTTTCATTTGGGATGGCATTGACGGGATAGTCACAAAGCAAGAAGAGTGTTGATGCCAAAAGTGTTCCCTTGCTTCGAGGCATTTCCATTTCTTCAGAGGCACATTTGAGCCTGTCCAGAACTGTGGTTGAATAAAAGCCCAATAAGGGAGTAGCATGAGCCTTGGAGGCCAGTTTATGACCCTTTACAGCTTGATTAATGAACGGCAGGCCAGTTGATTTGCTTTCCCTCTCTCCACGGCACACCATAAGAACTAGATCCATCGTAATTAACAGTTGTGTCTTCTCTCTCTGTCTGAGTTGGTAAATAAACACCTTGTTTGACAAATTCACAACAACACCTTGTGGCTCAGGCCTCAATTTCATCTTTTCTGCACAGTCCTTGCTTCATTCACATCTTCTGAATCACAAAACTCCTTGGTGATCTCAAGAGCAGTAGGGGTTGGGAGTCCAAAGGCATGGCCACCTTTGCCTGTGTTAATAGTTATCAAAATACTTCATGAGGGGTATGTCCACCAGGATATCTTTCCTAGTGTACTTTGCATCAAACTGCACTTGGACTCCTTTCACCAGGGCTACTAACAATACCTCCTTAACCACAGCATTTTGCATAGCTACCTCCATGTGAAGGGACCATTCCTTCATCCCTGAAGCAAGCTAATAGCATCCATCAATACTTCACCATTCCTAGTCCACCCAGTGTCTTACAACGGTCTACGCCTTAAAATCTTTCTTTTTTGCCAACATGGCAAGCTTGTCCTGTTCTTGTCTCAGTAATCATTTTCTTTCTCTTTCTCCACTCCAGTCATCATTCTCAGAAATTTTGTTGATTGTTTGTTTTCAACCCACTACACGATCTTGTCCTCCTTGGCTATTGTACGTTCAATAGCCTCAGACACAGAGTAAGACTTCTTGGAAGAAGTCTTGGGCTTTTTGGGCTTGGGTGTAGGAACCTCCACTGATGTATCC
>NW_017675679.1:0-51463 GCF_001879085.1 Nicotiana attenuata
CCTGATATGCCGCTTTGGCTTGTTTTGCTGGTGTTCTTCCAACCGGCGTTTCTTTCCTTTGGTCCATGGAAGAACTACGCGATTTTGCTATGAAATCCCCATAGACGGCGCCAAATTGTTTGCTCAAAAGTTATTACATATCTTATGAGTGCAAAACAATACAAATAATCTCGGGAAAATCATAGCAAATCGTAATAATCCGTTGGACCAAATGAAAGAAACGAAAATAAGTACTCAGAATTAGGGGGAGAAACCTTCGAGACCTTTATTGATAATATTTGTTTGGTCTGCCTCTCCATGAAGAGGTTCAGAGCCTTACCATGATGTTTTCTCCTCCCATAAGATGGGTATATTTTTCCCTTTTCTCTCCTGTCTATAGTGGTGAAGAAGCAACTCTCCTTTCTAGGGCTTCTACTCTTAGTATTTATAGTTGTGAGCTTCGTGAGCTGGCAATAAGTGGCCGTGACCACGTTGGGATCTCGCCTTTATGGTGGCGGACAGGCCATGGCCCTATTGATCTAGCCGGATGCGGGTTGAACATCGTCAGTTCTGAGTGGTCGTACCACTAATTAATCATGAATTAACTTAAAACGGGATTAGCCTCGTTAATTATTGTGGGGTCGGATTCTGACACATACAATATATATATATAAAAACTTTATTTTTATCCATGTATATATTAAATAATCAAAAACTCTTCTTCCTCCCGTACTCTATCAAAGTGAATTAGAATAAAAGAAAGCCAAATAAAAGGAGTCATCTAACTGTGACAAAAGGCAGAATTTGCTGTCTGAAACAAGATAACAACACCAGTTACACCACTGCTTCATCAACTTTGCCTGGGTTTTAAAGCATTCTAGAATTCAAAGCATGACGAACATTTGTTTTAACAACGGCCAATTGGAAATCTTTCACATGGACTAAGGCCAATGTGCATAAACATAAATAAGATTCTAGACAGATGATTTACCCATCACGGTGTCTCTTATGCTTCGTCCCCTTAGTACGTCGACCACCTATTTAAACATACAGAGACTAAATTTTATTTTATTTTGATTGAATTAGGCCGATAAACCGCTCGATAACCGTCAGATACGAGCTAAACCGATACCAATCCGCCCGATATCTTATCAGGTGGCTAGCGGATTAATACATTTAAAAGCCGATAACGGATAAACCAAATCGTTAAGAGTAAATAACCGCCAAATCCGCCCGATAAGCAGCCCTAATGGCCACACCGGGAAACTTTCACATTTAATTTTCGTATTCACCATGAGACTATATTTCAAGATCTTCATATAACTAAAATCAAGATGTACCTGAATTTTACTTTGTATATAAAAACCCCTCAAAGTATTTACTTTCTTCATTTTGTCATCTTGTGATAATCGCGAGCTGATTTTATGTCTCTTAATATCGATCTTATTTTAGTTTTTGATACTTTTTTTGATTAAGATACACTTGAAATCAAATATTAGAATGTGTTTTTATTAAATTACCCTGAGGAAGCAATTTATTATATTGTTAAATTATTAGTATGAGATAGTTTTTAAATTCTCGCATTCAATGCTAGCTATTCAGATTAAAATTTGATCCTTGAAAACCAAAATTTCAATTGAAGCATAGGCTAGATATGGAAAGGAAGGGAACCCAAGTATTTCACCAAAAAGTACTAAACTCTTTGCTAAACTAATTAATGACGAGAGAGTATGAATCCTAGTTAAATATAATCAGATCTAGATAAAGAGCTTGGACTCATCCGTGGAGTCAGATCACTTTTAAGAATAACAAGAACAGGCACGTGTTCAACGTTTATCAATGAGTATTTTAATAAGAACATGCAATAAATGTAGACAATGACAATAAATGTAATAAAGAATATACTGGAGTTCCAGCATACTTATCCTGGAACTCCAGTATAATATGCTGGAGTTCAAGTATACTTATGCTGGAACTCCAGCATAATATACTGGAGTATATTCCGGGTTTTAAACAGTGTTTTCGCTCAGATTTATCTTTACATAAAAAGTGGCTAAATTTCGATTACTTTTGAAATTGGGCTATTTTTGAACGACCAGTTGTAAATCTGGCGATTTTTGAATTTCTCCCAAAATAAACCAAACATAAAATACACAAAAAAAAAAGAAAAGAAACTAACATAACACCTCGCTCATTCTCTCCACCGGCCTCGAACCCTAGACCATAGGGGCCAGAATTTCAGCAATTCTAAAAAGGGCCCCACCCAGGAACAAGTGGAACCCTTGTGATTGGCTTAAAGTCAATCATTATGGAGATACGGAATACTTTTGTTAAAGAAAAAAATACATAAAGGACCTCAATGTCAATATGGACAAAATTTGAGGTTATATTAGTAAGAAAATAAAGTCACGAAGACACCATCTTCTTCCTCACAGAAAATCAATGCCCCATGGAATAAAAAATTAATTTCACTATTCTCAGCACATTCTCTTATGCAGCTAGGTTCTTCAATGGAGGTCATCACTCTCCCAAAACCCTAGAAAATTGAAAGAAAAAAAAAATTAAAGGAAGAAAAACACCGATTAAAAGTTCAGCTTTTTGAAGTTTCCGACAAAGTTCATTCCTGGTTGTTTCTTTTCATCAATACTCTTCCTTTATTACTCAAATTTCAGTCCCATTTATCGAATTTGGATACCCATTTTCCTCAAAATCATATTTCGATCGATGTTCTGCATCCCTTTTCTATTTTTGAAAATTTAAACATATTCAGAGCTTGTATTTCTTAATAAGATTAGGAAAGGCGTTATTTTTTGTTCAGAAGGATCACATTATTTATTTGTTGTGAGAAAAATTGTTACTTTTTATATTTTCCTGCTACTATTGCAAATTAGTGATTAATGTAAAGGTATTTTATTTTGGGGTTGGGAATCTATTGTTGTTTAATGGAGAGCAGTGAAGGAGGGGATGATCAAGAAGGCTCTGGTTGGATGCAAGTTAAAAAGGTCTGAACTTTTCACACATCCATCTCTCAATATTAATTAAGTCAGCTTTTAATGTTATGTTTAAGCTGAAAGATGATGAATGAAAATGGGTTTACTATTAGAATGCAAATCATTAATAACCATGTTTGAGTTGTGTCATTGGCCTAATGTCAAGAATGTACCTCCTGATAATCTGTTGTTTTAGGTATTCTTTTAATAGAAAAGTATCAAAGGATTGAACTTTTCCTGAATTCATGTAGATGAATTAGTTGAATTTTAGTTATTTGAGAAAGAACTAATCATTTTCAATATGTTTCTGAAAAATGGATTGGTGGATTAAACTAGAATTGGGCATATTCAACGGCATTTAGTGAAGAGATGGTGATTTAATTGGGCCAGTTCTATATTTTCTTTCTTGTAATCGGTACCAAAGAAAAGCCCTATAGAGAAATGAAGGGCAGCTGAATAGGTTCTCTTTATCGTATTGCTGAAGCTGAAACGGAAATTTATTGAATGAAATACTCTTACATTTGTATTTTTCTATCGCGTGCTTCATCTATAATCTTCCACTTTCTCTTTCTGATAATCCCATTTGTACGTTTAGCGACCATAGTGGTGTGTACATGCTTCTTAAGTGCTGGATTTATCTCATCGCAAAAACTGAGATGTCCCTCTATCCCTTCACCTCTTTTCACTGCATGGGGTGGGTTCCACTATTCAGGGGTGAAAGGCAGATAATGGAAGACCAGGGGCATCTAAGATTCACAATATTAAGTGTTTATTGCTGAATTGTTATTCAAAAAACATTGTTTAAAAGAACACTGAATGCGATGGACGGCGTCTTGCTTTATCATCCTTATGCCTTATAGCTTATTAGAGTATAAGAAAATTACTCCTTCACTGCAGCTTAAGTGGTTTGAATGGAGTAGAATGTGTGGCTAATAGCGATACATGTCTGCAAAATATGCAAAAAGAAGAAGAAAGGAAACAGTAATAAGAGAGCAAAACATGTAAGTACAGTTCTGGCAATTCTGTGTTTAGGAGATTCACCAATAAATCAATCTTTCTTCGGATTTGAATTTTGAATGCCTTATTTCTTGTATGCTCTGTTTCTTGTCATTAGCAGATGCTATATGTATCAAGATTAAACTGCACTTTTCTCATCAACAATAATGTAGAGTGCCTCGCATTTTGCCCAATTAAAATCTGTATATTTGTTATTCAATGTGTGGACTTCTTGTGCAGAAGCACAGACACAGTTCAAAGTTTTCACTACATGGTTGGGTTGGAGGATCATCTCAAGGAACTGCTTCTTGCAATCCAGAAAATCAGCCTTCATTGGGTGTAAAAAGTGAAAATCTTAAATCTGTCGTTCAGCATTCAAAAGGAAGTGGACGTTGCATTAGACATGATGATGTTACTTCAATTAAGAAGGAAGATGCAGTGATTGTGCACGATAAATGTGTGGTCAGTCACAGTAGTAATTCTGTTAGTTTAGGTTTCCCAACAGATTCCAATCAAGGAGTCAGTCAGGAACATCCTCAAATAATTAACCATGACATCATATCAAAAATCAAGTGGGGTGACTTGGATGATCGAGCTCTAACATCTCATTTTGGAACTACTGTCCAAGCAGAAATTAAGTTCGGTGACATCCAAAATCATGATCTGCTTAGTACAAAAGCTGATCAAACAAGTGATCCGTTTGTACACACTTCTCCAACTGATCTAGAGAAAAATAGATTGGTTACTGAGGAAAGCCATCAAGTTGTCAGCTCGAATCCTTTGTCTCCCAAGAGTGAAGCTGTTGATAAAAATTGTGTGAAGTTGAAGGATTTATCTTCAGAAGATGTTAATGCTTCTGCTGCTTCTCCTCTTTCTGGAGGGCAATGTGGACATACCCAGCTTGAAAAAGGTGACACTTGCAACAGTCCTGGCGAAAAGCTTAACACTGCTGCCAGAGAAGGGCCTAGTGGGGTAACTGTGCACAGTGTCGAATCTGAAGAAGCTTGCACGGAAATCTCTGAAGTGCCTAGTGTTCATCAGAATATAAAAACAGTGGTCGCTTCAGAGGATTCTGAGCCAGTGCCACCTGATAAAGGAGGATCGGGAAACATTGGGCAGCCTTACCTGGCATCTCCTAGTGAAGAGTTTAGGAGCAAACGAGTTGATTCAATCATTGAGGATTTATCAAACTCTAACTTGAGCACTATTGATGCAGAAGGCATTGGTGAAAGTAAAGAAAGGTTCAGGCAACGCCTCTGGTGCTTTCTCTTTGAGAATCTTAATCGAGCAGTAGATGAACTCTACCTACTCTGTGAACTGGAATGTGACCTGGAGCAAACACAAGAGTCTATTCTTGTTCTTGAAGAAGCTGCATCTGATTTTAAAGAACTGAGTTCAAGAGTGGCGGAATTTGAGAGACTGAAAAAATCCAGTTCTCATGCGACTGATGGAACACCTCTGACCATGAAGTCTAACCATCGCAGACCACATGCTCTCTCATGGGAGGTGAGTACTCTAGCTCTCATTTTTCAATGTTTTAAATTGGTAACTGTAAAAAATTACACAACACATAAACAAATCAATCTCAGCCATTTGGAAGTTGAAAAACTGCAGTTTTGAATGCATGCATACCAAGAATATCTGCTGGCCAGTCATTATTATATTCCATCTATGCTAAAGAAATGGTTTTGCATGTCTTTTACCTGGTTTTTTGGTACTGGCAGCGCCCACAGTTTGGGCCAGGGAAGTCCTTCAGCTCGTTAAACGGAGGGATATATTGTCTTTTGAAATACGCTTCCCCCAGCAGGCAACAACACTGGGATTCTTGAACTTTCTTTTCATTTATTTTTACCTATTCGATAGTAATTGGATGAACAATCATGACAACATCGCCCTCTTTGGCACCTTATTTGCGTGTGTGTGTGGGGTGGGGGGGGGGGGGGGAAGAATTATTTTGTACACTGAAGGCGGATCTAGAATTCGTAAGCTGCAGGTGCCACTGTCTTTAATGTAACCTACCACTAGCAATGGAGATCGAATTGGGGTGTACATTCGGTCAGTTTTATCCGTTTTAGGTTAATTCGGTTCGATTTACAAGGTTTTTGTTTCATTAAAAAAATCACGCGATTTGGTCCAGTTCGATCTAATTCTATGTTCAAATTCTATTGACAAAAAAAAGGGGTTTTTTTAATGACCAAAATTCGTCTGAGGCCAACCAATTAGGAACAACCGCAGCCTTTAAAACCTTAAGGATAATGGGCCCGCCTCCCTAATCTTCTCCACTTAAATGCTAGTCTTAGTTCGTATGGTGTTGGGCTCGAACCTGTGACCCAAGTCGCAAGTCCCTCAACCTCTGCCACTTGAACTAAGCCCTAAGGGGAGTTACTTTTTTCGTAAATACTAGGCTTAGTTCGTATGGTGCTGGGCTCGAATCTATGACCCAAGTCGCAAGTCCCTCTACATCTGCCACTTTAACTAAGCCCTAGGGGGAGTTATGGATACTTTTTCTAGACTTCACTTTTTTCGTTAGAAGCAGCCAAACTTATAGGCCTAAACCAAAAATCCGAAATAACCAAGCCTATTGATCCCGAAATTGAACTCTAGAAAACCTAACCAGTCTTTAGTTTTGGATTGTAATATCTTAAATTTGAAAACCGAAAATTCAAACCAAAGTTTTCATAATCCAAACCGAACTACCTGACGCCCACCCTCGTTATCAATGTTTATTATACATACAGATATACATGGATAAATTGATTATCTACTCCTTTTTCCTTGTGACAAACTGTTAAAATGGTATGATCTTTCCTCTAAGTGCAGGTCCGCCGGATGACAACTTCACCACACAGGGCAGAAATACTGGCTTCATCTCTTGAGGCTTTTCGAAAAATTCAACATGAAAGAGCTAGTTTGTCAGCTACAGGGATGGAGAAAATGGCATCTAATTGTTATGATCATCATTGTGGAAGTTCTAGTGTTGCGGAGACATATAATGAGAAAGGTGACAAAAAAAGCAGTTCAAGTGAATCATTAGAGAAAAGTAGGAAGCAGAGTAATGCATCTAATTCTTCTCTGGGTAATTTGAGTAGAGAGAAGAGGCACGTTGATTCGGGAAAGTCTGCTTCTCATGCATCTAGATTACCTCCTAAGGAGGGGGTTTCCTCATCTGTCGGTGGAAAGAACAAGAGAGACAATGAGAAAAATCTTAAGCCAATAGATCACTTGAAGAGGCATTCTGAAAGAGACAAGGAAAAGCGAAATGGAAGCTCCTGGAGATCCATGGATGCTTGGAAGGAGAAGAGAAGCTGGGAAGATGTACTCTCCACTCCATACCGAGCTTCATCTCGTTTCTCGCATTCACCTGGCATGAGTAGGAAAAGTGCAGAGCGTGCACGCATTTTGCACGACAAACTCATGTCTCCTGAGAAAAAGAAGAAGTCAGCTATTGACTTAAAAAAAGAAGCGGAAGAAAAGCATGCACGTGCAATGAGAATTAGAAGTGAGCTTGAAAATGAGAGAGTTCAAAAGCTTCAACGAACATCTGAGAAGCTGAACCGTGTAAATGAATGGCAATCCGTGCGTAGTATGAAATTGCGAGAGGTGATGCATGCTCGGCACCAGCGCAGTGAATCCCGACATGAAGCTTACCTAGCTGAAGTTGTGAGAAGGGCGGGCGATGAAAGCATAAAAGTAAATGAAGTTCGATTCATTACTTCACTCAATGAAGGGAACAAAAAGCTCATCTTGCGGCAGAAACTGCATGATTCTGAGTTGAGGAGGGCTGAGAAGCTTCAAGTGCTAAAAACTAAACAGAAAGAAGATATGGCAAGGGAAGAAGCTGTTTTGGAACGCAAGAAACTAATTGAAGCAGAAAAGTTGCAGCGCCTTGCAGAGACACAGAGGAAAAAGGAAGAGGCACAGGTAAGAAGGGAAGAGGAGCGTAAAGCATCAAGTGCTGCACGCGAAGCAAAGGCTATGGAACAGATGCGGAGAAAGGAGTTTCGAGCCAAAGCTCAACAGGAGGAAGCTGAACTCCTGGCCCAGAAGTTAGCTGAAAGACTCAGAGAAAGTGAACAGCGTCGTAAAATTTATCTGGAGCAAATACGGGAAAGAGCTTCAATGGACTTCAGAGATCAGTCTTCGCCATTATTCCGTCGTTCCGTGGCTAAGGAGGGGCAAGGTAGATCTACGCCAATCAGTAACTGTGAAGATAATAACGAAAATAGTGGTGTTGCTCCTGAAGGCTCTACGCTTGCTACTGGCCACATGGCTACCCAACATTCATTAAAACGAAGGATTAAAAGAATTCGCCAACGACTTATGGCATTGAAATATGATTTTCCTGAGCCTTCAATTGGCGGTACTGAAAATGCAGGTTTTGTGTATAGAACTGCAGTGGCAAATGCGAGGGCGAAGATTGCGAAGTGGCTCCAAGAACTTCAAAGACTACGTCAAGCAAGAAAAGAAGGGGCTGCAAGCTTTGGACTAATAACAGCTGAAATAATTAAGGTGATATATTACTCTTCTATGTGAAGTTTGTTTCACTTGCCTTCTAATTCTCAATGACAATGTAGTGGTATTAAGATAAAGGAGTTGTTTATCCTGCCATGAATAACTGCAACATAAAACAACGTTGGCTAGAATCAGTTTTTGAAAATATTGTGGCTTTAATAGGTCAACTTGTTTCATGAAATAATAGTAACTTATTGATTCTGGCATTTTTTTTGTAACTAGTATTTGGAGGGAAGGGATGCTGAGCTGCAGGCTTCTCGTCAAGCTGGTCTGGTTGATTTTATTGCTTCTGCACTTCCCGCATCTCACACATCAAAGCCAGAAAGCTGCCACGTGACATTGTACCTTCTAAGGCTTCTGAAGGTTGTACTTTCAGCTGCTGCAAACAAGGGTTATTTTCTTGCTCAGAATCTACTGCCCCCTATAATCCCCATGTTGGCGGCAGCTCTTGAAAACTACATCAAAATTGCAGCCTCATCAAATGGCTCTGCTTCTGCCAACCTGGTTACCTGTAAGACATCAACTGACAGGTTGGAGTTAATCTCTGAAATTCTGGATGGTTTCCTTTGGACTGCTGCAGCAATCATTGGTCATGCAAGTTCGGATGAGCGTGCCCTTCAACTGCAAGATGGTTTGATTGAGCTTGTAATTGCTTACCAAGTTATTCACCGGTTACGGGATCTTTTTGCACTTTATGATAGACCACCTGTAGAAGG
Source organism: Nicotiana attenuata (assembly GCF_001879085.1). Classification (NCBI taxonomy): domain Eukaryota; kingdom Viridiplantae; phylum Streptophyta; class Magnoliopsida; order Solanales; family Solanaceae; genus Nicotiana; species Nicotiana attenuata. The sequence goes on from NW_017675679.1 coordinate 9,194, forward strand.
TTCACCTTTCCCTTCATCAATCCTCCTTGGCGTAAATCTGTTGGCAGTTCTTACATCAAGATTCAGAAATGTGTCTTCAATAACATGTAAAAACTTTCCTACTGTATCAACTCGAATTAATGAAAACAGCGACATCGAACTTGCTGAAGCTGCAGACTTGAAGTCTTCTTCTCCTTTATGCAATTCCCAGAATGATGGTAAATTGGTATTTCCCGCAGTAAATGGAGGTGTAGCTTCGTCTTTGCCGGATGTACCAGAGGATAGGCCCCTGGATGAATTTTCTAAAATAAAAGAAAATGAGGGCTCAGTTGTAATTGATCAGAACTCTGACAAAGTTGACTTACTTGCTGCTAATACGGAAACTGCAGATGTATTGCAGGAATCTACAACCATCGTGACATATGATACCCTTCAAATGGCCGAGAAGAAATCTCAAGATAATAGTAAAGGTCATATCAGTGGAAATGCATCGGTGTTGAAGCAGGCTGTAAAGTTTCTTCTTTCTGCCATATCTGAGACTGGCTTAGTCTGTCTTCCATCAATGTTGACAGCTGTATTATTGCAGGCTAACAATAGATGTTCTGAACAGGTGAACTTCGTGAATTTCATTGAATTTGTTTGTAAAATCCAGCTTTGAGGTTTTATGCACGGCTGATTTTGTGCAATTTTGTAGTCCATGAATCTAACTGGGCTTTCTCTGTAAGCATTAGGATGTAGTCGAACCTCATATTTGTTTGCTACTTTGTTGTCTTCTTTAGTAAACTTCTCTACCATATGCATGTAACATTGAATCCTTCTAGTACGGGAAGTAATTGTTTGAAACTGTTCCTATGTTAAAGGGAGATGAAACCTAACCTTGAGTTTACTTGCGTTCATAGTCTGCTTATCTCTGTGTCTACCACTTAATCTTACTGAAACCTTTCTTTGCAGGCATCATTTGTCCTTCCATCCAATTTTGAAGATGTGGCAACTGGTGTACTAAAAGTGTTGAACAATTTAGCATTAATAGACATATCTTTTGTCCAGAAGATGCTCGTAAGTCAATTTGGAATTTTTGCATCAACTTTCCCTTTCTAAAAGTTTTAGATGTTAATAAAGTGACTCTTTATTCTCTTTTCTGGATCACAGGCCCGACCAGATCTGAAGATGGAATTCTTTCACTTGATGAGTTTTCTTCTCTCTCATTGCACGAGCAAGTGGGGCGGAGCAACTGACCAGGTTTCTTTCTGATGCTTTTGCTTTCATGTTTTGGCCTTCAAATTGTACACCTCACAAGTTTATTGGACTTAGAAAGGTGCTGTTTATGCTAGTCTTGGAAAGCCACCGTGTCTTTTGGTTGGAGGGTAGGAAAGTGCAAGAGAGATTGTCCATTTTCATTTGGAAAGAAATCCTAACTCACGTTTGCTTACCATTTAAGCTGACGGACGATAGGAAAGATTGTCAGTGTATTACTTGATGGTTGTCATACGTTTCTTAGAAACACCGAATTTTCTTGTATAAATAATATTTCTTTGATAAAGGAGTATAAATTATATAATTAAATTCGCAATTCCTAGATATGAATTGCAACCATCTAGTAATGAGAAGACACAGCGTGAGGCTTTTACTCTGTGAAGGTCTACATTGATGCTCAACATTGTATAAACTTCGCGTTTATATCATCAAATATGGTTTTGGAAAGAAGGATTTCCAGATTTGGGAGTGTTAACGCCGAGTGTCACGTGGGCCTTCATATTCTTGAAAGGGCTAAAAGTAGCGCCTTTGCTTTGTTCGTAATGAAAAGGAAGGAAAGGATCTTAAGATATTTTTTTCCAGGGGAGGACTTTCTTGATCGCCTCATTCTTCAACCATGGGTTAGACATTGGATAGACTTGGTTTGTCTGGAACCTTCTGTAACTTTTCTGACATGTAAATGTCAAAACAGCAAGTCAGCAATCAAACAGCCCTGTGAACTTCTCCGATTAAGATAGATCTTGAGGCAGAAACCTTATGAAAAATAGCTCGGCAGATATTTACCCTCGCGTTGTAGATTCTCTACCTTTTTTGTATACCTGTTGTATCCGAGAGCTTTCCCATTGCTAATAATATCATTTAACTTATAAAAAAAAGATATTTACCCTCGCATAAAACATAAAAGATCTTAAACATACAAGGTCAATAGCAAAACGGATCTTGGTGATTGGATGGCTCCCTGTTGTAGTTCTCTGTAATTACCACCTGGCCCTTGTTCAAATAAGTTATGAACTTATCCCTTGTGATGTTAAGGTATCTCAGTCTTGTTTGACTTTTTCTGGATTCCAGAAATGAATGAGAATGTTCCTTGGATACAGCATTTTATTAGGAAAAATTGTAGTTTCCTGTTAGAGAGCAGCAGCAATAACAACAACCCAGTAAAATCCCACAGGTAAGGGGTCTGGGGAGGGTAGTGTGTACGCAGACCTTACCCTTACCCCGATGGAGTAGAGAGGTTGTTTCCGATAGACCCTCGGCTCAAGAAAATGAAAAAGACAATATATCAGTACCATCAACAGAAACCATCGAAATAATAACAGTTAATTGTAGTTTCCTGTTATAGAGCAGCATTAACGGTTAATGGTTTTTTAAAGTTTTGTTGGGAGTCACTGTTTTCACATTTATTTGCTTGTTGTCAAAGTACAGGACTGATTAATATAGTCTTTTCTATTTGGGCATTCTGTGTCTCAGATTGGTTTGCTGCTGCTGGAATCATTGTCGCTTCTTAGTTATTTTTCATTGTTCCATCATGACAACCAAGCTGTTCTTCGATGGGGAAAGAGCCCTACAATTCTTCACAAGGTACGTGAATCTTCTGTGCAACTTAAGACTTCACCTAAAACATATATTTAATTGTGGATTGTGTGGCACAGGTATGCGACCTGCCTTTTGTGTTCTTTAGCGATCCTGAGTTAATGCCAGTCTTGGCGGGGACCATGGTTGCTTCCTGCTTTGGTTGTGAACAGAATAAGGATGTCATTCAGCAAGAACTCAGCACAGATATGCTCCTTGCTTTGCTGAAAGCTTGTAGAAGTAATCTTCCATCACCTGATTCTTTTACAGTACCTAATAATCCATCACTAGATGAGGCTGGTGCATCTGCTCAGCTGGTTCCTGAACCTAAAAGCCTTCAAGTTGACGTCCCACTGAGATCAAATCGCAACAATCAACGCAATGCTAGGGCCCTTTCCCAGAGAGGTGGTCCATTGCCAACTACTAGAACTGGCAGAATCCGAAGCTTAAGAGACAATAAAGTGTTGAAACCTTGTGAAGGCAAGGGTCTGAAGAGCAATTCATCTGTGCCTGAGAGTACTGCCGCATGGATGTTGCACTCTAGATTATCTACTGATGTACTTGATAAAGCAGAGCAGTTTTTTGCTGCAGTTATCTGCAATGAGAATGGAGAGTTATGAATTTACTTACTGTATAGTATATCCATTTTTGAGTGCTTAATGCCAAATAAGCACGGTATATGACACTAATCTTCTTTTGAGTATATCCATTCTTTTGAGTGCTTAATGCCAAATAAGCACGGTATATGACACTAATCTTCTTTACAGTGATATACTAGTTATCACTTCGGAACTGCTCAAGAAAGATTTAGCCATTCAATACTTATAATACTTCTGTGGCAGTTGAAAAGTCTTCACTTGCTCTGCTGACACCCACTTAGAACAAAAAATGAGGATGTCCTTTAGGCACTAGTAACTACTAGTAAGATAGATGCAGCAGCTGTTGCTTGGTTTTAGTAGTGATCTTAAAGTAATATATTACTGCGCTACTAAGATCCTAATGCCCCTCCCTCTTTTTCTCTCAAGGAAAGCATTTCTCGAGTGTCTGGTTACAACCAGAACTTCCTATCTATGATAAAGGTTATTGTATACTGAGTTCTTGGAGTGTAAACAAAACAGCTTTGTATATGTTGCCATGTAGTGTATGATCAACCAACCCTTAACTGTAGTTTTCATGTCTTCTGGGAGGATAGTCTCTCCATCTTCCAATTACTGTACCCTTGGATTGAAGGAACTTGTTCACGGTATAATTATGGACATTAGTCTTGGATGAAGCATGGGAGTAACAAACTGGAGATCTGGGGAGCATGATTACCATGGCAACCTGCGTTTGATAGCTGGACTAATTATGCAGTGAAAGGTCGAAAGGCACATTATTAAGCGCAAACAACCCCAATATAAGATCAAATTCATAGATACAGGTATCTCGATCAAGAACCGGTATGACAAGGGTTATGATAGTGCAATTCATTTGCTTCTTCAAGTCTTATAATATACTAGATCGCCTAAATATCCAGAAACCCACTCACATTTCCTTATTTCTTCAAGAAGAATAAGGGTAATTACATCCCAAAAATTTTACAGTTGGTTCTCTTCATGACTGAGGTAAGTTGCGCAGCGGGCAGCACGTCATTCATTATGACGCCTCACCTAAATCATCACTGGTGCTAGTCTTCAATTCTGAATTTCCTTGTTCCTTGCTTTCAGTGCTAATAGAATAGGAACTCCCTGGAACATTCACTAGAAGTTCATCTTCATCCTTGTTCTCTTCAATGTCAGAGTGCCGTGAACCCTGAAATAAATAGCAAAATAGAAAAAGAACTTATATGATAGTAACAGTATACTGTGCCAACAACCCAGAGCCATGTGCCGCATATAAGATTGTCACATCAGTAGGCCAAACATGATTTAAAGGTTAATTAATTTGCAAATACTTCCCACTCATTTGGATAAATATCGGTACGTTTCCCCCAATATAATTTCCTCAGATTCTTACCTACATGACAATCTAGCTGACCAGATGAGAGTTCTGATAACAAATGGAGCATAAGTCAATAAAGCTACACATGATTTAACCAGTGAAATCTAAAAGCGCACCTCTGCTTCATCCACTTTCTGCTTGGGTTTCTTAGTACTTTTGAGGTTACTCATGACAGCTTTGAGTTTCTTCTTTGCCACAAGTCTGGTCAAACGCCGCTCTGTATGTTGAGCAGCAGTGACATCAGCATGACAAGCAACACACAGTGTCCTCATGTTCTCTAGCCTACATTCACCTGCAAGAATTTCAAAACCAAGAAGCTATGGGTGTGGACTACAGTGGAAAGGGGATGCTAGAGGGCAAGGTTAAAGAGGAAGGAAAACTTGCTCCCAAAGAAAATAGAAATGAGAAGAGAGAGTAGAAAGAACCAGAGATTATCTGAGTAAATCTATCATGAACTCCAAGAGGACGACCCTTGAACAAAAAATTTGCAAGTGCCTTATCATTTACCTCCCCCTTGATATACAGGTATTATGTGATCCGCATGCCATGCATTGCCATCAATAGGGTCCTGAACAAGCTTTTGAAATCTGCAAAGTGCAAGAATTAATTGGTATTCCAGCAAATACATCGAGTGCAGCAAAATGGAGTAGATAGTTCTTTCGTGTATTTGCCCTAGTCCTCCCACCCTTTTTCAAAATTTCTAGTGTGACCAAGGGTATTGTGATGTACAGGGGACTGTTTAAACAAATGAGAACTGTTCGAGTAGTTAAACTCCCCAAAAGCTCCCTTAGTTTAACATATAGGTTTGAAGTTAATTATATGTTATATGTGTGTGTTTTGGGGGGAAGGGTGCAATTTAAGCACATAAGATATCCCTTTGTTTAATGTGTAGTATTAAAGTGAAACTGTAAACCATTCAGGTATGTAGTTCCTAGATCAGTAGACTGGCATTATTTTCTATGTTCTTGAAGAACAAAATGTCTTAGGATAGATCCTTCCCTCTAACAAAAACCGATATGTATATTATCAATAGCTGAAGATATCCATGATGAATTTATACCAAAAACTCGATATACAAATAACATCAGAAAGGAAAAAGAAATAAAACAAAATGGTTGAATAAGGACTAAACAGACAAAGGGAAGAAAATGAAACTAGTACCAGGAGGAACACAAAGAATTAGCTAAAAAAGAAGGCACTGGAAAATGGATTGTTCCTTGTTACGCACAAGCTACACATTTTGCTTAAACATAAAACTGATACTGGCTCGTCAATTTCTCTTTCTTGAGATGGTTAGTAGAAATTTAATTCAAGCCAACAACTGCCTCGATACACATGTATTAATTTTACATACATGTACACACCGAAAAGCAATCTATTTGATTAAAAAAACTAAGACCTTGGCATGTAAACCATGTAATTCTAATCTGTAAACTTACAATTTCTTACGCTTTGCCAAATTTGGGGCTACTTTGGCAATATACTCTTCACGACTCTCAAATGACAACGGTCTGATGCGCTCCACAAGTTTGTGGCAGTCTAGGTGGCAGTTTGTGCAAATGCCATGCTCAATTTGGAAAAGCGCCTAAAAATATCAGGGATCAATTAAAGGGTTTCTTGCAAGGGTAAAACTCGTTTTAGTAAAAATACAAGTAAAAACATACATTACGAATTGATGATTTATTAGTTCTAAGGTGATACTCCTCGCAGCAGTTCAAGCTACAGAAGAGATCCTCAAAGTAGTCAGGAGTTTTGGCATTGCTATTCCTGAACACGAAAAGTCAATGAAGCATTAGTGACCCAAAAATTGTCCTCCTCATGTTTTCCAAAATGATACTTTGAACTCACCTGCAAGGAGTTTGACAAAGCTTGCAGAGTGGTTCGTCCTTGTCGGACCACCCCTGCATGTATAAGACTTGCTTCCCTTTCCCAGTACAAAGACGGACCTTCCTCCAGACAGCATTTGGTGGTAACGGATAGCTAATTTCGTCCAAAGGTGTTGTCCTCTTCTTACTTCTACCTTTCAGCAGTCCCTGAAAGAAAAGCCCATTACATGTTAAGCACAGTTCAAAACCTTCCAACCCTGACGAGTCAAAACAGATATAAGCAGAGGTAGGTCACTAATGAAAGGTCAATGATTGGTGAACAAACCCAAAGACAAAGAAAGAAGCAAATAACATACCCCATTATCGTGGTTAAGGTTTTCATTTAAATAGGACAACTCAACAGATAATGGAAGTTGCAAGGCCTTTCCAATTAATTTCCGTCGTTCGATAGCACTCAACTTGCTCCATTCTTTGAGGAATTCCACTAGAGCGTACCGACAACTCATATCATCCTTGATATTGTTATAAGCTGTTTTCTCAGCTTCCATTAGAGGAGGCAGTTTATGATGAACTTCCTCTGGCCTGAAATTCTTAAAAAGTGGTTTTGGCCTGGAATCAATTCCAGGAATACAAGAGTACAGGTGAATCCTTCCTGTATATTGGCTGACCTGAAACCATAGAAGTCCAAGCACACAACAAAATCAAAACTAACTCAATTTCAACAAAGCAAACTACAGATGTACACCCCCCCCCCCCCCCCCCCCGCCGCCGCGTAAGAACTACTTGTTACCACTATGTCCGATTAACAATGCATAGTAAAGCAATATCCTAAAGAAGCCTCCAGGCCCAAGCAGAACTAAGGCGTTCAAAATACAAGCCTTCACCTATGTCTACACCAATTCCTTATTCTTTTCTTACCATTTTTAAGAACAGAAATGATCTTAAAAAAATGCAAAGCAACATAAAGAGTTTAGGAGTCCAAGATAATAACTATCTGCTAGACTGCTACACAAGAAAAAGTGCATAAATTCCATTCATATCAAGCAGTAAGCACTTTATTACGAAGGTAATGAGCTTATGCCGATCTGTAAATTCATCAACTTGGAAACATTGTAACTATCGTAACAGCCAAAACCTCATCCCTGCAACCCTTCCCAACATTTAAGCTGGTTTGGGGGGAAAACAAGTGATACTGATTTTAGATAAAATCTATATGATTTTACCTCAAAGCGGAGCGACTCTACTTGGACAGAGCTGCTTGTTACAAGTTCGGGGGATGCACCTTTTCCCTACATTCTCAAATTCATGAGTAACAGAGTAAGTGTGGTTCCACATAAACCTCCAAAAACCAAGAAAGGAGGTAGAGTTGTGGGTGCAGAAATAAAGATTAAAAGTGCAGAAATAAAGATTAAAAGCATGAAAAAATTTTCGTATAAAACGAGAGATCCATCCATCCAGGTAATACCTCCTCATTGAAGTCCTCATTTCTGGCTTCATTAACATCTATACAATGTGAAGAAGTAAAGTCATCATCCGAAACTTCAGCCCCACAAGAAGATCCTTCATGCCCTAAGGTGGAAGTAGTGGGCTTCCCATTATACAGACAAGCCAAAGAAGGCCAGATCATGCAAAATCAGAAATAAGAGGCATGTCGAGTAAACCAAACACTAGATTGGTCACATAAAAATGTAATTGAAGCTCTTCACATCATGCAATTTTTTGGACTAATTCTTTGATATCACTTAAATCTTAAGCTAAGCTTTTAAAAATCTTTTCAAGCCAAAAAAAAAAAAGAGAAGCTAGTGAGATCGTGGGTTAAAAATGAGGTGCAGAGTGGACAAAGGTAGCTTCTGTAGATTGTTGGGGCTTTAATGTAGTATAGATATTAATAGGCACCTGGCCGATGCAATACCTACCGTATAATGGAGGTCTGATTTCGATAAGAATGAACTAGTTCCATCCTGTTTATCATCAACCCGGTATGTATCACAATGAGCTTCAACAGGATCTGAATCTAGATGAATGCCTTGGCTTTCAGTTACTGTTGGTTTTGCTCGAGCAACTTCACCATTCCCTGCATTCTCAGTTGTTAAATGCTCACACTTCTTTTCTCTGACATCCATTTCCTCAAGGTAAGAAACATCAGCAACCTATTTGCCAGACCAAGCTTACCATCAATAGACAACAAAAGCATTTGCACCAAAGTTCAAGGACAAAATTATGCTAATAAAGCCAAACTAGAGGTAATAGACCTTACTGTAACTTTTCAAGAGAAATACAGCTAACAATAATGTCAGGATTACACAGCATAGGTGTCAGTTGCATATACATTTTGAGTTTTATAAAACAGTACCAAATAACGCACCATTAAAGGCACCTATATTATGGGACTAGAGTATGAACAAATACCTTCAGAGGATAAAACAATCTCTACAGATCTAAATCTCCACTTGATTAGAGAAATAAACTACATGTTCAGGTTGCCCTGTTTACCTAAGTAGATCTAAGAATATGGGTCTGACTACAAGAAAATAGAGGGAGAGCAAGTCCTCCCTCAGCCAACCCCAACAATGAGAAAGTACCAAAACCAAAAAATTACCACTTTCACCAATACGCGTGATTATCTCGCATTTTGTGCACCAGTTTTGTGAAATGATTAAATGATTACTGCCTTTATCTTCTATTTGATATAAGGCACATACAGATTGTATCTTGGCAAAGAGAAAATGATCATTCAAAGGGTTCTTGGTAAATCCCCATATTGTGCTCTTGGTTGAAAACTCTCCACCTGCAAGTGTTTGTTATTGAGCTTTCCCACATCGTCTCAAGTCAACTTCTAGATTCAATATTTTCTTCTGTTAAATTGTAGGCTTTTAAATTTAAGTAAAGACAAGAGCATGGCATTTAGCATTTGCAAGGCTTGTTATGATTGTTAAGGACAACCATGCAATGCACAAAATGAATGAGCATGAAAGTGATCTATGATATTATCTTTTCCAAGAATACCTCTATTGCCTGTAGAGCGTCATACTTCCCATCCATTGTAGATGAAACTTGACGCAAACTCTTATTAAGATTTTGCCATCGAGACTCATCTGAAGTATCCTGGTTACAAGGCATTAAGCAAAATTAGCAAAAAGAATTTCCCAGGTGAAAATCTCACAGAATATATATTAAACAGAAAGTCACCTTTGCAATAAAAATATATACATTTACTCCCTTTGTTTGCCCTTGTCTATGAGCTCTGCATTCGGCCTACAAATGGTTAGACTGCATATAAGCATCAACCAATCAGACAAGAACTAAATACTTCAATCTTTAGAAGATCTTGCAAAAAGAACGGGGCACTGGATGTTGACGTTGATAATGGAGAATAATCTGGAACTCAAGCATGTGACCAACAACAAGGGAAAATCGCGAGCATGGAGATCCATGTTAGGAACATTCACTGTCGACAAAAGTGTCTAATATTGGTACACATCAGTTATGGAGAAAATTTTAAGGTCTACCTTCCCTAGGATCATCATGTTTACCTTCATGATATAAAAGTTTATGCTCTGGCTTCATTAATGTGCACAAGCCCTGCATGCCATGCCATTCATGCTTGAGAACAACCTATGTTAAGACAATATGCTTAGTGGGATTCCAGTTCATTGTCTATAGTATTCAATTGGTGATGGTGCATCACACAATCGCACAATTTTGTTTAATTCTCAACTCACCAGTTAGAGAAGTGTGCAGGATAAAGTGAAGTATTAGGTTCCAAGGGATATTATAAAATCGTGGATCAGTTGACTCATTGCCAATAGTCTTAAAGTAATGCTTTATGCACTTTTCTGGGTTGAGCATTCCTGGGAAAGATGTAATGAAGCATTCACTACACGGAAAAGAATTCACACAACTGCCCCAAAGGGTTACCACAGAGCTTCATCGCACCATTTCAAACAGGTGTTAAGAGCATTGGTCAGATATACAACTCCTTTTATCCTTCACTAGACAGGCACCCAATGTGTGTGCACCATTTTTGAATTCGTAAAGCAGTTCTAAATCTGCTGGAGAAGAAAGAGAAGTTGGGAAAAAGCAAAACATAGCGCAACGGGGCAGAAATAGAGATCTCGCTTTTCAATAGGATGACCTATCTAATCTTCTTTCCTTGGGGAGGTGAGATAAGGATACGATTGGAAATAAATGAAAAACAGGGTTTCACTGAAAGAGTTTTACCGACTTACACCTCTGCCTAATAGTAGAGGTGGCTCAGTAACAATTTGACCCAAAAAAATCAACAGGTAAAATGCACATGGAGAGCAAAATCCAAGTGTTAAATAATTTAGCCTCTTTACAGAAAAGTTACATATATAGTCAAATGCAACCATTGAATCGAATGAGAGCAAAAGAAAAAGAGTATAGATTAGACTTCTAAGTAAATAATTTTCTCCACTGATACAATATATTGATATTGGGGTATAACAGATTCACCTGTTGCATGTGAGCTGGTTTTGTTGGCAACTCCAAGAACACCACATGTTGCGCTGATGTTAAGTTAAGTCCAGAGCCACCAGAGAGTATTCCAACAAGTGCAATCTTAACCTGGTAATCAAAAACAAAACAAGTCAGCCAAACTGTCTTCCTTTCAAGTGCACAACTCTATCCAAATTAATGGCAAAAACACAGAGCAAGCAACACCAATATACAAAATAAAGAAACAGATTTGCATCCAATGATAGACATCCATGAGATTATAAATGCTGCTTACGCTTTTGATTATTATCATATAGGCAGGCAAAGCGATTTGTTTTGACTGCCTAAGTTACCAGAAATAATGAACTCCAAATTATCTGGAGCAGAATATACGAACCTCATTTGCTGATTGGAATGATTGAATAGCTAACTGCCTATCACTTGACGATGCATTTGCATCAACACGAATATAATCAATATTTTTTTGACAAAGAAACTCCTACAAAAGTGACAACAATAATGGGAGCAAGTCAAACCAAGAGAAATTTGATGAGTTCGTTGATACAGCAAAAAGAAGTGTGTAATTTGTCCATGCAAATAGACATGTGAAGTCTATTTTAACATGCATTTCAAGGGATTTCACCTGTACACCATCAAGAACTATATGGTGATGAGCAAATATTATCATTTTATGACAACTTTCTTCACCATCCAACTCTGTAATGATTGGATGTATGGAGAGCCACTCGAAGAATCCTGGCAATTTTGCAATGCCAAGCGCTTCGTCATAGAGCTCTCTTAAAGATCTGCAAGAGCCAGTATCATCTGACAAAAAGACAAAAAAGGAGCAAGTATATTAAACCCATTAGCAAATACAAACGTCACTAGTAGCTCCTTTTTTATAAGGTAAATAATTCTATTGATATTGGGGAAATCCCTGTACACAAGCAATATACCAAAAAGTAGAAAGCCCAAATTAAACATGATTCTCTACAAAAGCCACTTAATCATCAATGCAAACCGGGAATTCAAGGGTGCACCAAAAGGAAACTAGAGAGAAGAGGCTATTCCTCAAATATAGAAAATCATTCCCAACCCCCTCAAACACCTTTCTATTTCTCTCCTTCCATACCACAAAGAGCTAGGGCTGCGACATCCCATGCTGAGGGTCTTATCCATGACGCACACTCAAAAGCTTGTCAAAATAGCCCTAGTTCTGCATCCCTTTCCCTCTATTGCAAAAGGTGCTGCAATCCTTTGAGAAACTAAGGTCCTCATAGTTGCTTTACCGTCAAAAGGTCCATATAGTACTGTGCATGATGTCTCATCTTCTACCTACGATAACATTCTTCCAGTTGTATTTCCTCCACTTAGCAAATCCACATCAGTTCAACTGACACTGACATTAGTTGCCCTCCAGAAAGTTCAAATTCACCACAGGACTTAAGTTACATTTATTTTATTTTATTTTTGCTTATTATTCTCTTTGGATATGTCTAACAGGCCATATGTATCCATATTTTAGATTTGGTGACAAATTGTGCTCTCTTCAGTCTTCCCCATTTAAAGAAGCTAACAGATCCATGTATAAGGTACAGATTAAGCCTAATAAACAATAAATTGACTATTGCTAGTTCTTTTCACAAAGCGTAACTACTGGGAAAATTGGATGAAAGGGACCAAGGAATACCACCAACCAACAGAATCTAGTTTGAAAATCTAGGGTCATTTATAACATACCATCAACTCTTAGAGTTTCCAGTTGCACATCTTCAGTAACAAACTTTAAATCCTCAAAAGCTTTCTCTACATCTTTAGCGCATGAGTCATCATTGGTTACACCTTCAGCCTTGTTGGCAACACAGTTCCCAGAAGCTCTGCCTTTCAACAAGTCAACGGTAGCCACTGCCTGAGAAATATCTGATTTTTTTAAAGTCAAACTTATAATTTGGCGCCGCAAGGGTGGTAACTGCAAAAGCACATGCTCCTTCAAACGGCGTATCTGGATGATATAAATAAATGAAGAATAAGAGCTAAGTCTTCAATATCTGGAGGGAAATAAAGTAGCAGGGAAAAAAGGAAATACTAGTGCAGCATATCTAACTGTAGATGCTGATTATCTCACCATAAAAAGCATTCTGTAAATAGCTTGTGTACATGAATACATAATACTCCCTTCGTGCCAAACATGACGACCCACACACTGTCTTGAGAGTCAAAAGGCTATTCCTCAACCACAAATTTTTCAATTATTCTTTGTATTTTTAAGGTCTATGTGTCAGAGAGAACATCACATACATTTCTTACAGAATTTAATGTATTGCATATTGAGGAGAAAAAAAATCAATAGTTCAGGTTGTTGGGAGGGAGAGGATATATATTATGAGAAATTTAAGGTAGAACTACATCCAGAATCCTTATTTATTGGTTGTCATCAGCAACAACCTGAACTTCACATATTGGATAAATATTATCACAAATTAAGGGCTTTACCAAATGAAAGTGCCATCATTAGATATCAAACTCAACTGTACAACAATCTTCTGTTTGTCAAAATGAAATAGTGGATAGTAAACCAACTGACAGCAGCGTGACATGAGCAGTTTGACATCATGTACTTACAAGTCGCTGAGAGATTGAAGATGAGGACAAAACAAAGTACATCACGAAATATACAATGAATTGAAGCAACAAAGGAGCTACAAGGCCATACCATTACAGTTTGCTTCAGTAACACATTTAACTCCTCCAAGCGAACCCCCTTTGAGAAATCCTGTGAAGACCAAACCATGAACATTTTCTAGTGGGAATTACCTCTCATTCAATATTTGAAGGAACAAGAGTCACCTGGAAAACCTTCCCTTGGCAGCCATGAACAAATCTAACCGAACAGTAAGTCTTTGCAAAGTCATATTTAGTCTTTCCAAGTAAACCGGGCCTAGGTGAAACCAAGAAAAAGTATGAGAAGAGAATTAATGACCATCGAAAATCAACAGAGTAAAAGGAACTCAGAGAAAATGGAGAAACAAGTAACTCACCATAAGATATTTATCTGATGAAAAATGTCATAAGGCCTACGAGCATTTAGAAAAACAGGAAACAGGCATCAGAATGCAAATGACATATGCAGAGAATTGCCATAATCGAAAAGAAACAAAATACATTAGCAAGTTAAGACTGCCCTCAAAGGATAACTAAACTTCAAAGATCATGCATCAACAAAAGTGTCAATACATGCTACAACCTTGACAAAGATGGAGTCCCAGATAATAGAATTACATGCTTGGCCTTTGTCGCAACATCAAGAACAGTTGTTATCTGTCAAACAACAAAAGAGAACTCTTACGCAATAAAACAAATAAGTATTGACTATGTACAGTCACTGATAATGAAAAATGTTGATAATTGGAAGTGCATCCGCTAAAAACCCGAAGTTCCACATTCATGCATCATGCCTCATAAACAGCTTGATCCTTTAATGAAGAGAAAGCATCACCCTTCTTTAATTGAGAGTTTTGTGCCTCGCAAAAGTTCGTTCTATATATACATCTCTAACCTACCATAAAAATTTATTTCTTGACAAATGTCGTATCTGATAGAGAACCAAGATGGCAAGTCTGAGACTTCTACCCCAAACTTGACAAGGGCTCTCCATCTACTTCTTTATCAGCAAGTATACGAAAGTTGTGGCCTTGTAGTGGGTTTATTCATTGCTTATGGGTCCATCAAGTCGGTCCTGAGGCTTGTGGTGTAAATGTCCATATCTATGACAACCTCAAAATTTTGGAGTGGAGAGTAAGCAGCCGATTAATCTTTGACCCATCAGTAAAAACAGAAGAGCTTTGACTGTCTTCATACACCATTTTTGAAAAGTATTCAATTAACAATTTTTTTTCTCTTTAATCTATTTAGAGGTTTTGACTCCGCATCACCAATGCAACTCTAACACAAATGATCCTGTGTTCAACCCTGATAAACTGCAAAGTGGATTTTCAACTCAGTTTTATGTTTGATCTAGAAGAACCTAAACTGGAAATCAGGAATATAGGCACATGCAGTATAAAGGAAGACTATATGGGTAATAAAGTCATAGCTTTTTCCATGTTAACAAAAAGACTTGTCTTTTGCGTCCCACTTCAATCATGTTTTTCGTTTCTAATTCCTAAGTCTTTTCCATTTGATGTTGACTAATTGGTTTTTTTTAAATCAAACACAATTTCACCCTTTCACCAACCAAGAGACTCATGAAAAATTAGTATTTAGTGGAAAGGTTCTAATGCCACTATTCAAATGTTTAGGGATCAATACCCCAACTTTTTACACCTCAACCATCAATTGGTATTATCGTAATCAGTAAATGGTTAGACAAAGAGCTAAATATATTGAAGTAAACACTTATTTGACTAGTTACTTAAAAAATAATTTGATCTTAGTTATCTAAAGATTGTTTTTTCTCAGAAAGGACTTGGTACCTCGTCATTTTCACATGCTTTTTTTGTGCAACGCAAATTATGTGATTCATCCACAACCAAGGTGGCCCATTCTTGTTCCAATATGTTCCTCCTCAAACGACGAAGCATCGTATATGATATCACCACAACCCTTGGACATTTAGGTAAACGTGCAGGATTGTCTTTGTGACCAAAAACTAGATGAAAAAGATGAATACATAAAAATGGAATGTAAGACATAAAACTAGAAAAGGCAAAAAGCCTAGAAGGACAGCCAAGTTAGTCATGCTAGCTCTAAATGAATCAATTTACAGTTAAATAATTCCTAAATGAGGAACTCAGCAATATATTTGTTGTTTATATTCAACTCAAATATAGTTAACAACAAAACTGTTTTCCAGCAGAACTTAATATATAAAAAAGACCCACAGAACAAGGGTAATAAATTATTTTTTTAATCAGAAAGAAATCCATCGAAACAAGGGGGAGAAATAGATTACATAAAGAGGTTGAGATCAACAAATGATTAATTTTTGTACACATAAAAATGAGAAGAGGTCTATTCATGCAGCATAGAGTCTGATCAAGGGTTCGATGTTTCATTTATAGTCCCCAGAAGCTTGCCCTTCAATACGACCACTGAAAGAGTTAAACTATCCAAATAAGGGTGAGAACACAACTCTTATTCTCATAATGAAAGTAAAGTAGGTAAACTAAACGGATAAAAATTTTGCCTAACTAAACCTGCCATCCAGGCCATAGAAAAGGTGGTATCTAAAACCATTCACTGCCATTCAAAAATCAGCCTTTTTCGAAGAAATAATCCATACAACTCATCCAAAAGTTACTCAAGAATAAGATACTATAAGAGCTATATACCCGTTAGATAACTGAAAAGAAATCTACCTGTGGCAAAACTGAAACAAACTTCCATTAGTTCACTCCTAGAGATAAAGGACAGTGGTAAACAGTAAAGGGCAGGGACTCTTCACGTTCGATGCCATACCAGTGTCGACACGACGTGGGTGTAGGTGTGAGTGTGGGTTTGGGATCTGTACGGAATCTAGTCAACTAATTTTTGGGTACTTTAATCTAGATCGACGGAGAAATTCTAGATAGATACAATGATTTTTGAAATCAAAACAAAAGCTAGGGTGAAATTGAAGAAAATGTAATATCTTGTATATACAATTTTTTATGTCAACCCTTTTCCTTTTATCTCCTTCTCGGATTCTCCACTTGATTGATATTTCTCCTTCTCGGAATTACCTTGTAAGTTTTTCACATAATGTCTCATAATATAGATAATTTTTATAATTCTATTGTTAGATATTTGAATTATTTTTAGCCGAGTCCCTGCACCCCTATCCGTACTTGGATGCCTATCCCCGAATTTTAATATTTAGATTGTGAAGTAACCCATATCGGACACATGCACCTGAGTCCTATCAACTAAGGATCACTAAATAGACTTACATCAATCCCTTCTTCACTAGTATGTTCCCTCTAATTATCATACATCACAAAATCCTACTTTAGGATTTGTAAATCAACAAATACATGACAACAACTTTTATATCGTTAATGACTATAACTTCTCCATGCACTTATCCCTAGTCATCACTTTTGATAGAGAGAAAAATGGGAGATAAAGGAAGAGAATGGCTATTAGTTATGGGCATTTTGAAAACAGTACCCAGATGGATATCAGAAGGTAAACAAGGAAGCCAGCGCTCCAGTTCTTCAGCCCATGGATATCTCAAAATAGCTGGGCAAACTATGAGCATAGAACCTTCATCCATGAAAGAACTCGCAATGGTGATAGCCTGAATACATAAATGTGAGTTAATGTTAGAGGAGAAACTATTTTGCGAAATATCAAGCTACAGAAGAAGGTATTGAATTTAGAATATACTAGATTCAAAACAATCAGTTTAAGGCAAAAATGCGCAAGGAGACGCACACACATTAAGACACATACAAAAAAGAAATAGAATTGTAGAAGTAATTCAATAGATCCTCCGAAGTACAAAAGTCTACAACCAATATAGAAGATTGATTTCATTGACGACCACAACAAGAAACTTAAAACTGAGAGCTTTGGCAACCCAACTCCAATCTATGGTACCAAGTGCCATACGGAGGAATTTGTCATAGCCCAGAAGTTGTCATCTTTAGTATCAGTCAAGAACATGCTTAAGTATTCCTGTAAATTTCCAATATAAGAGCATTTATATTTCTTCCTTAATTTTAGCGTAACTTCTACCAAATTTATTCCTGTCAAATTTGAGCTAGCTGAGTAACGATCAAGCCAAATCAAGTATCAGAACTTGAAAAAATTAGTTTAAGACTATAGTTTTTCATCTAATAGCTGAATGGAGAAAAATCTATCCTACAATGAGTTACATATGTTAGAAGTGATCCTCCTGAACAGCTAGTTACCTCAGACATACATCAACAGTAATAGCAGGATTCCCTGTCTGCTACAGCAATATTCAGTTATCTATTTCAGCAACATTACCTGGATCGTTTTCCCTAGTCCCATCTCATCTGCAATGAGACATCGACCGCCCCTTCTCAATCCAAACCGAACACCTTCAAGCTGAAAAGGATGAAGTGTATCCAACAATCTTTTAGGAAGTTTGCCGATCAACTCATCAACCTTCTCATCAGGAAGATGCTCCGGCCTACAAGGTATCCATCGACCTGCAACGGTTGAATGAGAAAGTCTCTCGACTACATTGAATGTTCCCCAAGGGATCTCTTCACATTCAATGCTTCTAGAGTTCTTTAGAGACTTGAGAACTGCTTCATAGTCTCTAACTTGATAGACACAAGCCTTTCCCCCACTAGTCGTTTGAGTGCAATGCGACAGTGCCACCTGATCAAATAAAACTAACATGGTTGAGTTCCTGGATTAATTTCCTGGACTGCTAAAAGATAAAGGCTTCAGACAATGTCACAGTTTTGTAACAAAGGAAACAGATTGCCAGTAAAATTACTCAATCCATCAAGCGACATAGAAGCTTTGGATTCAATTAAGAGTTAAAGAGAATGTTCCTTTAAAAGAACGAGAGAGAAACACATAGATTTAAAGACAAGCCAACTCCCTCCTATACCCCGAAATTTGACAATGCTTTCAAAGGCGAATGAGAGATGATGATGTCATGTCCTACGTCGACCTACATATGCATAGGTCGATAGGTGTGAAACTATAGTGAGTGAAGGTGTTAGAAGGAGAGGAGGTAGACCTAAAATTACATGGAAGGAAGTCGTCTCGAAAGACTTCTTTAGATCAATGCATACTTAGCTAAAAATATGGCACAATGGAAGAAAAAGGTCCATATAGGTGATATCTACTAGTGGAGAATATGATCAAGTCTTGTTAGAAAACTTCTAATATTATTGTTATTATTACAATTATTACTGACAAGAGTGGGTTGCTCTAGTGGTGAGCACCCTCCACTTCCAACCAAGAGGTTGTGAGTTCGAGTCACCCCAAGAGCAAAGTGGGGAGTTCTTGGAGGGAGGGATGCCGAGAGTTTATCGGAAACAGTCTCTCTACCCCAGGGTAGGGGTAAGGTCTGCGTACACTGTACCCTCCCCAGACCTCACTGGTGGGATTATACTGGGTGTTGTTGTTGTATTTATATATATCTAAATTATTTTTCACTTTCAGTGGTATGATGATACATGAGTTGAGTGTAAAGGGAGAAGTGAGGATTCATATAGCCGACCACAACTTGTTTGGGACTGAGGCATAGCTGTTCGCCAATTATTTGAAGGAGTAAAAGAACATCTAAGCCTAGAAAAAGATTAAATATAGACTTACGCTATATTTCAAATAAACAGAAAAAGATAAATCAACTTAGCATACATAAATCTAACACAAAACCCAATCCTATCAGTTGAAATTCTTCCAACCCAACATAGGATTTCACATGAACTATGAGTCCAATGAAGACATAAATGTAGGCTATAACTAACATAGTATTGTGAGAAAAAATTCTTACACATGAGAGGCAATCTCTGAGTTTTTCCATACATTGTTGTTCACCGGGATAAGTAAATCCTTCCAGGGGCGCGGGAGTGACAGAGAATGAGTCCGGGGAGCAAATTTCAAGCCTGGCCCGAAACTTTTGTGGTGGAGGACTAGGGATGCAGGGCATGGGAGGTGGGTTGAGGGGAGAGGGGGTTTGAGGCTTACGGAAAGAAACATTAGTGGAGTTGGCGGGGAGGGGTAAATGAGAGATCTTTCTGCATTTGAAATGCTTCCAAGAGTCTTGATTGGGTTCAGTGAGTCGGGTTCTGCGCTTCGCTAAGGCGGCAAGACGATTGGCTTCGGCCCGCTTTCTCTGCTCTTCAGAGATCTCTTCTTCAGCTTCTTCTTCTTCTCCCTTCCCCATTTTTCTCTCCGATGGGTGAGAGGAATTAGTGAAGAGTGTGGGGTTTTTGTAATAGAGAGACAGTAAGGGGAAAACCGCGCGGCATTCTTGTTTCTTGATTCTTGATTTCTTTATTTCCTTATTTCATTTTTTTTATAACAATTTGAATATTTGTAAATTATGTCCCTTTTAAAATTGCTAATTAAAAAAAATGACCTTTTACTTAAAAGTAAGAGAGTGTTTGGCTAAGCTTATAAGCTGGTCAAACTGGCTTATATGCACTTTTTGGCTTATCTACGCGTTTGGTAAAATTAAAAGTGATTATAAGTTAAGTGCTTATAAGCCAAAAATAAGCCAAAAGCCATAAGTTGGTCTCCCCCAACTTATCAAATTTCAGCTTATAAGCACTTTAGATTAGATCAAAATATTTACTATTCTATCCCTAAAATACTTTTTTTAAAACAAAACTCTTCGTATACCCAGTTCTTCAACTTCTTATTATTAATTTCAGCACTTTTATCCAAACACGTAACTGATTATTTTTTAAATCAGCTTCAACACTTAAAAGTGCTTTTCAGCACCTAATGCTTATCAGCTACTCTAAATCAGCTAACACAAACGGGCTCTAAAACTCTCATGTCCTCGCCTTTCACTTATATGGTTTATTTAAGTTGTTCCATTTGAACACTTTAATGAGGTTTGCAAAATAAGTGTTTCTCACATTTTTCAAGAGCGTGGAGTCATCCAAAAAATAAACTCACATACTTCGTGCCAGAAATGTATAGCTTCTGCCGAAAATATTTCCGGCCAACTTCTATTTTCTTCTCCACATGATCTGGGCTCACTGAATTCTGCTTACTTCTTTTTCTTCTATCGAATTCCCAATCAACCGATCCCTCGTTTTTTGCGTGCATGTGTGGCTTTCTTTCCCAAAGCCATGTTATTTCACATGGACAAAATTAGATTAAACTTAGTTCTTCTAAATCAAACAAAAAGTAAGATTCTTCTCAAATGCTATCTGTATTTATTCTTAAATTTAAAAAAAAAATTACAATCAGATCTCGATTTACCATGATCCACTTCCACCACTATCGAATATGGATTGGCCTCGGAATATTATAGCTTTAATAAAAAAGAACTGAGCAAAAATAGATCACTAATTGGTTCACTTATGGCAAAATTTGGCTCATAATGGGCGGAACCTCCATGACCGTATGCCAAGTTCGCCGGATTTTTTTTTTAGGAAATTCTTGGCATTTGAGACGGTTAAATAATCTAAGCTTTTGCAAGCTTTTGGGATTGACATGGGAAAGAATCTTGATGGAACATAATTTGCTTAAGGTGGTAGCTGGTGACAATTTCAGAGATCGAGCAAACATGGTTGAGGATTAGTCCGTTAGGGAAGATGATGATGGGTGGGGTGGGGTTCTTGTTTTTATATTTTATTTAATTTTCAAATTTAATTTTTAAAAGTTAAATCCACGTGTCCTCGTTTTATTCGTCACTCTGGCGTGTGAATTACACGCACCTTTTGTGTTTGGCTACCTACGAGTTTTGTGTCTAAATGACACAATAAAGCCTTGGTTAAAATATTCAAATGGAACAAACTTATAAGATATAGTGGCTAAGTGAAAAGTGATGACAACTTTAAGGGGTTGTCGATGTATCCTTCCTAAAAAAAGAGGGTTATAAAACTAAAAACAAGTTTGTTAAGAGCCAAAAAACCAATTGACTCATGGGTTTGGTCATTCAAAATTCTGATTATCATATCATACTATATTATAAGTATTAAGTATGAAGCTTCAATGTCAAACTTGAATTACTAAATTACCCATCAAAAGCTGAATGACAAATTCGCCCTTCATTTAAATACAACCTATCATTTAGAAATTTATTTTGGAATCTTAAAAGTTACTTTGAAACTGTCATGAACTTACTCTGGTTCATGTTCTAATACAGAAAATAAAAGGACCCTTCGAACACAAGAAGTAAAAGCACACTTTATCAACTCAAAGTTCATGCTTAGAATTCTGAACAACGTAGATATAGCTATACAGTGGAAGCCATCGGTTCTCCAATCTTTTCTAAAAGATCTATGAAAAGACTTTTATTTATTACTCCGTTTGACTTCAAAATCTTCTAAGTCCATAAAGACATGCACAACAACATCCATTTTGTCAGTATCGCAACTCCTGTTTCAAAGAAGATTCATTCTTCTTCGTCTACCTCGGACAAAAGTTTGTTTGTCGAACTCTGGTTTAAATTTCAAATTACCCTATGTGATGTTTTGATACCTTGAATTCGATTATGTTGTTGTCACTCAAAATAGAATCCTGCATATAGGATCAAAGACAAAATGACCTTTATTTTGTCAGTAGTTGTTTTCTCCTAATGTTTTAGACTGTACATGTAGTTAAAATTGTAGTTGTATTCTTCAATTTATTTTAAAACTCAACAATACTTTAGATTGTATTTGTTGTTTTAAATTTTAATATACAAATTTTGATATAATTGAAAAAGACACACATTTAGGTAAGATCATATTGCGCTTGTGCCTCGTAATAAAAAAGTTAATGTAATTTATATTTTACCTATTTAACTAAATATGGTTGTTCACCTTAGTATTTTTAGACAAAATCTAGTGATCATTCAACTACCAAGCCGGTTGAATAGGATCACCATTTATCATTTTCAATTTATATTTTTTCCTTCAAGCTTAGTTTGATATCGTGTGCACACGTTTCAATAATATTAACGTCATTTTTAAATTACAAAAATGTACTTTTAGACATGAAATACACGTGCAACGTACGTTGCCAGAAACTAGTTGGAGTAATAAGGGGCAATTGCACAAATAGCCGCTTAGAGTATCGCCATTTAAAGCATAGCCCAAAATAATAATACTAAAGTATTTTATGTTATAACAACTTAGAATCAACGTCCAATTTGCGGGACTAATATTGAAGATCGAGTATGAAATTATAAACTTCAAGTATATGTCTGAAGTTTGATTTGCCAAAGTCCAACTTCGGACTTGTACATATTAGTCCATGTGCATACCTAGGTGGTTCTATAGTGCACGTGAATCATGCTTTATTACCCGTCCTATTCCTATCAGTCCCGGAGGAATTTAGGACTACTATTCCTATAAGCGGGAGGATTTTACTTTGGGTTTTAAAGGTAAAAAGACTAAGGCGACATTCAAAACACATAGGACTGCATATTAGGGGGAACATGTAAACAACTGAAGGCTCATATATACCTCCTCAAGTAGAGCACATAAATAGCATGACTTAAAACACATTTAAGGCCAGAAGTACTAAGATAGGGGAATTTCAGATGTTGAAGCAGACCCATTTATTACATAACTCAGATAAGAAGTCTGAATCAGGCCTGCCTGCTGGTTGCAGCAGTTGCTAATTAAACAAAGGTGGATTCAATTTTATTGTTATTACCTAAGTCTTGCCTAAGTCTGTATTGATGATACCCTATAAGCATGATACCTATTACTGATTCAAAAATTGCAAAGCAGTGAGAGTTTTAAACGAGTAATTTGGATCCTATAGGCATGCTTTCTAAACCGCATTAATGAAAGGAGTGAGTTGTTTAAACTAATTCAACATAGTACGAGTCAAACTGATTTTAACTAAACTGGTTTCAGATCCTATAGGCATGGTATCTACTTGAGTAGGCAGGATTTATTTGATCATAGAGAAATTTCGATAGCCATGACTTTTATAAATAATACTGATTTTAATCCTGAGGACACGACATCTAGTTTAGAAACTGATATTAACTTGTGGGCATGATGTCTAATTATGGCCATTAGACCCTATAGGCATGATTTCTAAGTGTGGAAGTAAACATGCAAAACTTTACTAATAAGATCCTAAAGGCAGGATATCTACCCTTAAAACATGCACAATTACCCCATCCCTTTTCACTAACCAACCCCAATATTCGTTACAACTTATTACAGACCAAAATACTGAATTACAGAAGAAGTGTAAAATAAGAAGTTACAACCATAGGAAGCCTGATTCTGACTTCCTCTCTGAGTTATGGAACAAACCACCTCAAATGCCACTTGTTTCAAAGACTTTCTCAGACTTTGGTGTGTCAAAGTTCCCTAAGGGTCTCAAGGGACCCGGACAGTGCTTACCCAGGTTTGCATACCCAGATAGAGATGAGTGCAGTGTGGAAGGGCCAACCCTTATGTGTCCGAGTTCAGAGGGAGCTCATGGGTCCCGAGGCAAGGCTCACACAAGAGAGGTAGAACCTAAGTTCTAAGAGTAAAGAGGAAGTGCAGAAACAGAGATTTTATTTGAAACTGGGTTGAGAATAATAAGGGGGTAAGGGTGATTTAAAAACAGTAGTAGTAAAACTTAAATTACACAGAATCAGTAATTGCACAAAAAGGGTCAGGTTTGGGACATGCACAGCAATAGATGATGCCGGCATGCCCACAAACCAGCCAGAGAACACAAGCACATAGGAGGATATGGGGTTTGGGATTCATAAGTCAGCAAGTCACATAATCAAGTGACTGACAGAGTGCATACATAAGGGAACACGTTAATTTAGAAAGGGGAGGGAGCAGATTACAGCATGCTTAGTAATGAAACTTGATTGCATACACATAAGCAGAAACAGGCAAGAGTGAAGAAAACAGTTAAAGAAACATGTTGTTGTTGATGCTTGAAGATTAACTAGGACATACCAGTAAGAGGCAAAGTGCAAAAAGAAAAGTAAGCAAATTTCCACAGCCTAGCCTTGGCTTTCAGCTGGCTAGACAAGGCAGTATCACAAGTAGTGACATAGAAAAGAGAGAGAGTTTTGAGTGAAGTGTGTGTTCTGGACTCAGATGGTTCATCTGTGTCTTTGAAAGAAGAGGGGTGCAGGGTATTTATAGTTTTTTTTTTTTAAAACGAGTGAAGGAGAGGTAATAAGTAAAGTCTTGATACAAACATGGAAACAATCACAAGTCAGAATCGATTACCCAAGTGATTCCCCCTTAATTAAGGAATCACTGTCTAACGGGTAACAACAGGTCTAATTAAGGAAAGAAAATCAGTTTGGAAGCAGACTGATTATTGCCATATAAAAGGTAGTAAAAGCATGCAGTGAACAATCGAGTCTAAGTACAAAAATATGCTTATTTTGGGAAAGAAATCAGCAAGGTAAAACATCACAGTAAATGGAAAAGAATTAATTAATTTTAAACCGGTGAGTGAAATTAGGGTTCATAAAAGGAAAGTTTTTGAAATCAGTCACAAGATTAAGATCAATCAAGGAAGAATATGCTTCTCCACTTCAGTATATAAACAGAGTGAACAGAAACATCAGACATGCGAGGCCAAGCACATTGGCAAAAGAAACAACATACAATAGTAGTAGAAATAAGCATAGGATTCAGTAGTGAACAAAGTTAGATAGTCAGGGCTCAAACGTATAGCCAAAGTGAAGAAGAGAGTCAAAACAAGTAAAGGTCTCACAGTAACAGGTTAGGAAACCCTTTTGAGAAATTAGGGTTTCAGCCATAGTCTAGTTGAAAGATAGTAAAAATTAGATAAGTCACATAAAGAAAAGAGAGTCTGAAACAAGAACTTTCACTCGAGTCAAGTATGCATTCAAACAAACAATTTCAGACCCAAAGACCTAGGGTTTTCAACAATAATCGAGTTTAAAAGATGGTAAAACAAATAAGTCAAACAAGAACTTAATCAAACCAGTACACATCTAATCAAACAGCTTCAGAACTGGAATGAGACCCACAAAGGAATTAGGGTTTTCAACATGCTGACTCAGATAGAAGAACAACACGAGCAAAACATAACATAATCACAAACAACATTAAAAATCGGAGAAGAGATCTTTTGAAAAACTTAAAGGAAAACCTTAACCAAAAGTTGTTTTGAAAGAAAAGTTGAAGAACTTTCGAGAAAAACACTTGACATTCACAGCAAGTACAGATCGAAAGTAGATCTGAAAGAAAATCCAAGGATATTAAAGATTAGGGTTTCAAAAAACCCAGAAAAGGTGAGAAAGGCCTTGAAAGTTACCGATCTAACGAGGAGAGTCAAGGATCTGACTCGAACGGCCATGGCTGGCCGGAGAAAGGTCAGGGATGACCGGAGAAAATCCATGAACCGCAGTCGAACAAGGACTGGACCAGATTCCTTCGGGGACTGGCCATGAAACCACAGAAACAAACACCCAAGAGTCATGGGAGGCCACCACACATCTCCAATGGCCATAGGAGGTCATGGATTAGGCGGGGTTTAGGGTGGATTAGGGTGTAGTTTGATGGAGGCGGCTAGGGTTTGTGTTAAGTTTCAGAGAGAGTTAAGAGAGAAGAGGGATTCCGAGGCGGCGGTTGGTGAGAAATGACGTAGGCTAAGGGGTTGTTTGGGGTTAAAAAGGAAAGGGCGTATAGGAGCCGTTGATCTAAATGATCAACGGCTAGGATTAAAGGGGTTAGGTGGGGAGTCCGGGTTGGGTTGTTTAAATGGGTTAGGGGTCGGGTTTGAATGAAATTGGGTCGGGGGGAAATTGGGTCTGATTTGGGGTTCAATTTAGGCTACAATTGAAATGAAATTGGGCTATAATTTAAATAGCCATTTTTTCCCCTTTTAAAATTATAAAAAATAGTAAATTAATTTCTGGAACCAAATTAAAAGCACTAAAATGACTTATAGCATATAATTATTAATTTAGAAATACGGGACTTATTTTTAAGAATATAAAACACAATTAAATCTAAAAGGGGCTAATATTGCAATTATATGCAGTTTAGCTTAAAATTACTAAATAAAATTTGTAAAAATATGCAAAAATTACCTTAGCTATATCTTATCATAAATGTGAGAGTCCACTAAATGAATTAGCAGAAATAATAATTTTGGAAATCATTATTGGGTTTTTTTTATGGATAAAAAAATAGGGAAATGAATTGATTTAAAAACCTTTAAAAATTAAGAAAAAATAATAAAATATTTGGACATATTTATATATGCATACATATGCTATTTTGAAGGAATTTTGCATATTGAAAAATATATAGGGAAAAATTGGGTATTAACAACTGCCCCTATTTACCCGGGAAGGATGAAAGAGTTGTCGGGTAAAGATATGATGGCCAATTTTGACCGAACGAAACGGTCGAAGATGTTAGGCCGCGCCCTGGCTTTTGAGCTGCCTACATATCCCTGGTTTTACAGGAATCAGGCCATATGTAGTTCAGGATCCGTCGGCGGAGTATGCCGATGGAGGCTTTCCAAGAACGGACGTAATATCCAGGATGGGGCGAGTGGGCGGCTTGTGAGAATGGTTAAGGCTTGATATGGCTACGGGAACTGGAGCGGGCTTGCTCCTGCCGGGATGGCCGTTGCTCCGCAATGTACCTGCAATTAGAAACAATACAAGCGTATACTGTGCATAAATTTAAACATGATGCAAATTTCCGTTGGACCATGAATGTTGTCTTTGAACGGTTAGGATGACGTCTTTAGACCATGATGTCCTGGGCCATGAAGCGTATAATAAAGGATTCGCAGGCCATGGAATGATGTTCTCGGGCCATGAGGATGGTGCCTCCGAACCATTACGCCTTTGAATAACGATATGCAAAAAGATTGAAAGGAATCCTCGGGCCATGACATGGTGTTCTCGGGCTATGAAGATGGTGCCCTCGAACGATGACGCATTTGGATGGGTTGGCTATATTTCAGCCCATGAAGGATGCAATAGCATGCGGCGGTCTTTCAGCCGTGCAATGTGGCAATCTTTAAGCCGTGCAATGTGGCGATCTTTCAGCCGTGCAATGTGGCGATCATTCAGTCGTGCAATGTGGCGATCTTTTAGCCGATGCAGATGCGGTATGAGGCGATCTTTCAGCCCATGAGATGCTGTATGAGGCGATCTTTCAGCCCATGAGATGTAGTATGAGGTGATCCTTCAGCCGTGCAATGTGGCGATCCTTCAGCCGTGCAATGTGGTGATCTTTCAGCCCATGCAATGTGGTATGAGGCGATCTTTCAGCCCATGAGATGCATTATGAGGCGATCTTTCAGCCTTATGCAAGGATGAAGGCAACGTTTAGCCTTATGCAAGGATGAAGGCGGTGTTTAGCCTTATGCAATGCAAAAATGCAGATGGAGACAGCGTTTAGTCTCGGAAGGCAAAATGGTAGCCTTATGCAATGCAAAATGCAGATGGAGACAACGTTTAGTCTCGGAAGGCAGAATGGTAGCCTTATGCAAGAAATAAAATGGCAAATGGTAGTAGAGCTTTCTTAGCTGATAGCAGATTGCGACATTGTGATTGCAGGGGACATCGTGACATACGAAATATCACTGGTGTATGCGGATAGCAAACGTTGGTGAGTGCGACGGTTCTAAGAGTTGTATTCCCGAACAATGTTTGTCCCATGGGTGTATAATATGTTTGATGATTTTGCAATCCAAATGCCTGAATCCAAAGAAAAATCGTGAGTTTTGTAAAGGGGAAGGTTAGTTCGTATCCGCACTGGCTTCGCTTGACCTGCTCGGCTTTGATCTGGTGATACTGTTTGTATCATTGGGTTAGCGTCGCTGAATAAAGCAATTACAATAATAAACATGCATGATCTTGTCAAAGTATAACATAAATGTATGATAAAAAGTTTTTAGATGAACCGACGACTGTGACGTGGTTCGAGACATTGCAACCTCTCTCGCTATGGAATTTTGAGGGTCTCCTCAAAATTCTGCCCCAGTTTGATGGGTTGATGCTTCTGGCTGTTGCTTGCGACGATCGGCTGAAATTACTCCGGAATTTTGAGGGTCCTCAAAATTCTGCCCCAATTTCCAATTGCGAGGGAAATGAGAATTTTTATTGAATTATGACCGAACCCATAGGGCTGCCTACGTATCCCCTCTTAAACGGGAATCAGGTCAGGCGTAGTTCAATTACATCATATAAGGAAAGCATAAAGATTACACATAGTAACGCTTGACTGCATCTGAATTGA
This sequence comes from Nicotiana attenuata, assembly GCF_001879085.1. Taxonomy (NCBI): domain Eukaryota; kingdom Viridiplantae; phylum Streptophyta; class Magnoliopsida; order Solanales; family Solanaceae; genus Nicotiana; species Nicotiana attenuata. Next base: position 38,109 of record NW_017675679.1, read on the forward strand.
TCGGTTTTGGCCAGACTTCCCCGTCCATTTCTGCATGTATGAGGGCTCCTCCTGTCAGAACTCGGTGGACCATGTATTGGCCCTGCCAGTTGGGAGAGATTTTCCCTTTGGCTTCATCTTGATGCGGAAAAATTTTCTTTAACACCAGCTGCCCCGGTGTGAACTGTCTCGGCTTGACTCTTTTGTTGAAGGCTCTGGACATTCTGTTCTGATAGAGTTGACCATGGCAAACTGTGTTCATTCTCTTTCCGTCTATAAGAGCTAGTTGCTCGTAACGACTCTTTACCCACTTTGCGTCGTTGAGCTCAGCATCCTGTATGATCCTTAGGGAAGGAATTTCTACTTCGGCGGGAATGACGGCTTCTGAAAGATGTACTTCAAAGGGTCCATCCTATATATGGGATATGTAGTATAGGCGCAGAAGTAATGCCTCAGCTTCTGAGCTACCCAAGTCAAAGCACAACAGGTGCGCTCTAACAGAGAATACCGGGCCTCGTACGGGGTGAACTTCTTACTGAGATAATAGATGGCCTGCTCCTTCCTCCCCGTTTCATCATGCTACCCCAGAATGCAATCGAAAGTTCCATCCAATACTGCGAGGTAGAGTAATAGGGGTCTACCTGGCTCAGGTAGGACCAAGACTGGTGGTGTTGACAAGTACTCCTTGATTCTGTCGAAGGCCTTTTGGCAGTCATCGGTCCATTCGGTGGTGGCATCGTTCTTCAGCATCTTAAAGATCGGCTCACAAATAACCGTAGACTGTGCTATGAATCGGCCGATGTAGTTGAGCCTTCCCAAGAAACTCATCACGTCCTTCTTGTTCCTTGGTGGTGGCAATTCCTGAATAGCTTCGACTTTTGATGGATCCAGTTCTATTCCTCGGCGACTCATAATGAACCCAAGCAATTTCCCAGCAGGAACCCCAAATGCGCACTTCGCGGGGTTCAGTTTCAGGTTGTACCTTCGCAATCTATTGAAGAACTTCCTCAAATCTTCTATGTGATCAGTGGCCTTCTTGGACTTGACGATGACATCGTCTACATATACCTCAATCTCCTTGTGTATCATATCATGGAAAAGGGTAGGCATGGCCCTCATGTAGGTGGCCCATGCATTCTTCAGGCCGAACGACATCATCTTGTAACAGTACATTCCCCATGGTGTAATGAAATCCGTTTTCTCAGCATCTTCTTCATCCATCCAGATCTGGTGATAACCAGCGAAGCAATTTACAAATGACTGCAGTTCATGCTTGGCGCAATTGTCAATAAGGATGTGTATGTTCGGCAAAGGGAAGTCATCTTTCGGACTGGCCTGGTTGAGATCCCGATAGTCGACACAGACTCTGACCTTCCCGTCCTTCTTTGGTACTGGCACGATATTGGCTAACCATGTCAGATATTCTACTACCCTGAGAACCTTAGCTTTGACTTGCTTAGTGACTTCTTCTTTGATTTTCAAACTCATATCCGGCTTGAACTTTATGAGCTTTTGCTTTATCGGAGGACATGTCGGATCGGTTGACAGTTTATGGGCCACAATAGACGTACTCAGACCAGTCATGTCATCATACGACCAGGCGAATATGTCCTCATATTCCTTTAGGAATTCTGCGTATGCTTTCTTCTCTGATGGCGATAAGTGAATGTTGATTCGTGTTTCCTTGACATTTTCTGCATCTCTCAGGTTAACAATTTCGGTTTCGTCCAGGTTGGACTTAGGTCTGTTCTCAAAGTTCTCAACTTCTTTGATAATCTCATTCGGTATGTCATCTTCCTCTGAATCAATGTCCGCTTGTGGCGTTGTCTCATTGCATGTCACAGTCATTGGTTCATCAAGATAAGTAATAGTAATGCTGTATAAGAAAAGTAATGAGAAAAATAATAATCAATGTTGATTTATAAGAAAAATCAAAATGCTTCGATAAATTGCATAACTATTTTGAACATTGGAGAGACCTTATTGCGGGAGTTGAAAAATGCGAAAGGAAAAATTATTTAGTAAAGAGAAAAAAAAAACAGTGCATGGTGCTTGTTTAGCCTTGCTACCCCGAGGCTCGCCGGGCTCTGGTTGTCCTGATGGTCCAATTCTTGAGATGTGCCCCTCTGGATCTTGTGAAGTAAGATGATGATGCTAGAGTGCACGAACTAACCTTTTGGGGAGGGGAATAATAAAAAACAAAAATAAAACAAAAGGTAATCAAGTCAGTGAGGGTCGTAAAAAGTATTGCAGTATTTAAACACATAGTGCGAGAATATAAAACGCGCCCTAATTTGGGGACCTCTTTATGCCTGAGGTGGGCCTAGCGACAAATTGATTGGAGAACTTAGGATGCTAAATGCCTCATTTTAGTGATAAAAACAAGACGAATCCCAAATTGACACTAAATAAACAGGAAATGAAAAATCACTAATGGCCATTGGCCTTATTACATTTTAAAGCGAAAAAGATAAACTCCTATCTACTTGGTCCCAGAAGGTCCTTCCCCAGATTCGGCATCCTTGGCTCCGTCGAACAACTTTTCCAACTCGCGAAGTCTCAGCAACAGGTAGGCCCTGGCTAGATGTCCGCCTTTCGTCCTTTCAGCATTTTGGCAGTCTTCGACCCTTTTGAGAAACCTTCTCTCCAACTCCACTATGCCTCGCTCCAAGTATCCCAGTCGCTTGTTGGCTTTGACAGCCATGTCCTTCCATTCCTCAATTAGCTTCTGGTTGGACTCTTGTATCTCGCGGTGTTCGCTTTCGTACTCCCGAATTCTTTTGCGCAGTTGGTTGTATTTGACTTGTGCCTCAGCCCTTTCATCTATAATCCTGTGGCCTCGAGTAAACCCTGGCTAACCCAGACCATCATGATTGTCTTCCAACCAACCTGAGTAGAAAGGAGCGCAACCAGCATGATACCTGTATGGCTCGATGGTATCTCTCCCCATTATGATCTTGCGGTGCCACATATGCTGAGCTTGGCACTTGTAAGGACTATTATCATTCTGGAAGTCAGCCCGGAAATGACTCATCTTGTCAACCCTGGGTATAACCAGCTTGCCTCATAACTCGGAGAGGGACGTAAGGATAGGTTCCTCTCAAACCAATCAATATCAGGAAAGGTGCATCTCTGGATCGGGTGATAGAACTCCTCGGTCGGAAACCACTCGAACATCCATTGGACCTGTTCTTCAGTTAGATTATCAAATAGCTCTACCCATCCTTTGGCATCTTCTAGTTGAGCGAACATATTGGGTATGTAATTCATTCGCTTTGGATGATGGAAAGCGATGTGATCATCCCAGTCCCTTCGCTGAATCTCTTGTCGGTATTCGCCCCTTTGGAGATGTTCCATGAGCCAGAGTTGAAGTAATAAATTGCAACCTTCGAAGTGTTTTGCCCCTTGTTGACACTTCTCCAAGGCTCGATATATGTCCGCAATGATCATGGGCACGATGTTGAATGGCTGCCCACCAATCCCTTCCATTAGGGTCTTAGTTACCATAGCCAGCCTAGTGTGGATTCTTGCTTGGAAACACGATCAGCCCCAGGAAACAAAACATGAAGACCAAGACCCTTCGATTGATGTGCCCCGAGGATGTGATGGCAAACTCGTCAAGGTAGGTACGGTAGGATTTGCTGTGACCGTACCTCTCATACAAATAGTCAAAAGGGATGTAGGATTCCTTCAGACATGTCAATTCTGGATTCTTCTTTAAACCCATCATTTTGAGGAAACCCCTGCCTTTACGGTTCTCAGGCATTAGCAGACCCGGAGTTTCCTATACTAGACCGGCCAATCCTCCTATCTCCTCTAGCAAGGGTGTTATTTCAACGTCCCCAAAGCGGAATACAGTCCTTTCACAATCCCAAAACAGTGTGGTAGCTTCTATGATCTTGTTATTGGGTTGGACCTCTGAGAGTGAAGATCTTTCCACCAGCCTAGCAGTCTTGGGTGGATGTTGGTGACCATGCCGAATCTGGGGACTTCGTGCCTCATGTTTCTGCAAGGCAAATAAGGTTAGACCCTTTCCCACCGGACTCAACTATTTAATATCAATGATTAGCACGAAGCATTTAGTTCTCCAAATAAATGTACAGAACGTGGTGATGTCCGTTTGAGTTTAGGAAAACCCAGTGGACTTTGGACAAGGCTATCTTAAAGGATCATTATGTGGACGACATAACTGACCCGGCTAGGTTTGACCATGATGCATGTACAATTTAAACAGAGTAAGGTTTCTATGGGGTTTTAGACTGGTACCCTTGAGCGGACAACTCAAGGGGAAAAGGCATGGAACCGTCGACTGCACCGCTGATCGACTGGTTTTACCGCAAATATGCCTTTTCGGATTTAGGGGGTAATAATATAGGAAGAGCGCAACCACTCATTATAAGCGTTGCTATGGTATTAGTTTGGCACGAGTGAATTATGATGTTGAGCATGATTATGCAATGATTAAAAATCATGTTGACATGTATTTGCACATTAAGAAAGCGATAAATAAAGCAGTTTCATAAATGTAAAGCAATAAAGAAAAGAAAACAATGAAGATATGTCAGTTTAGCTTCCAAAGAAATTAAGTGCTTAAAGGAATTAAACAGATAATTGCACGTAAGGAGAGGTACAAATTCACAAGAATAATCTGAAATGGTAAAAGCCTAAAGATCCCCAGCGGAGTCGCCACGCTGTCGCGCCCCCTTTTTCCCTCTTTGCATCGGAAAATCGGGTTGGTGACATTTGGTTGGGACAACTCTTTCCTTTTGGGAAAGGGGTTTGCAATTGAAGAGTCGCCACCTAATGGTTTAAGGTGCATTAGGACGCCTATAAGGTTCAATTCTAAGTTTGTTTGATAACCAGAGATAGGGTAAGGGCTTGAAATTATCCTAAGGGGAAGGTGTTAGGCACCCCTCAGGATCCACTAGTGTGGTTCCTGACCAGATAGTTTCTTTGTGAAATTAACAAGTAAACAAACAAGGCTCAAATAAGAGGGAATTTTAAATACACGAATGTTTGTAAGTGATAAAATAAAACAAAGTTTTGAAAGATTTATAACTAAACATGCTAACGAATATAAAAGGGTGTCCTAGGTTTATTTGTAATATGGATCACATCAATGCAATACCCGGTAATCACTCCTCAAAAGAGGGGCTACACGTGGTATTAGCGCACCGGTCATCATATCCATATCTACCCTTCCTACCCCGTTAAGGTGTTAAAGCGCGGATTGGTCTCGACCTCTATTGCATGCTATTACCCGTCCCATTCCTATCAGTCCCGGAGGAATTTAGGACTACTATTCCTATAAGCGGGAGGATTTTAGGCTGACTTTTGGGTTTTAAAGGTAAAAAGACTAAGGCGACATTCGCCCTTCATTTAAATACAACCTATCATTTAGAAATTTATTTTGGAATCTTAAAGGTTGCTTTGAAACTTTCATGAACTTACTCTGGTTCATGTTCTAATACAGAAAATAAAAGGACCCTTCAAACACAAGAAGTAAATGCACACTTTATCAACTCAAATTTCATGCTTAGAATTCTGAACAACGTAAATATAGCTATACAGCGGAAGCCATCGGTTCTCCAACCTTTTCTAGAAGATCTATGAAAAGACTTTTATTTATTACTCCGTTTGACTTCAAGATCTTCTAAGTCCATAAAGACATGCACAACAACATCCATTTTGTCAGTATCGCAGCTCCTGTTTCAAAGAAGATTCATTCTTCTTCGTCTACCTCGGACAAAAGTTTGTTTGTCGAACTCTGGTTTAAATTTCTAATTACCCTATGTGATGTTTTGATACCTTGAATTCGATTATGTTGTTGTTACTCAAAATAGAATCCTGGATATAGGATCAAAGACAAAATGACCTTCATTTTGTTAGTAGTTGTTTTCTCTTAATGTTTTGGACTGTACATGTAGTTAAAACTGTAGTTGTATTCTTCAATTTATTTTAAAACTCAACAATACTTTAGATTGTATTTGTTATTTTAAATTTTAATATTCAAATTTTGATATAATTGAAAAAGACACACATTTAGGTAAGATCATATTGCGTTTGTGCCTCATAACAAAAAAGTTAATGTAATTTTATATTTTACCTATTTAACTAAATATGGTTGTTCACCTTAGTATTTTTAGACAAAATCTAGTGATCATTCAACTACCAAGCCGGTTGAATAGGATCACCATTTATCATTTTCAATTTATATTTTTTCCTTCAAGCTTAGTTTGATATCGTGTGCACACGTTTTAATAATATTAATGTCATTTTTAAATTAAAAAAATGTACTTTTAGACATGAAATACACGTGCAACGTACGTTGCCAGAAACTAGTTGGAGTAATAAGGGGCAATTGCACAAATAGCCGCTTAGAGTATCGCCATTTAAAGCATAGCCCAAAATAATAATACTAAAGTATTTTATGTTATAACAACTTAGAATAAACGTCCAATTTGCGGGACTAATATTGAAGATCGAGTATGAAATTATAAACTTCAAGTATATGTCTGAAGTTTGATTTGCCAAAGTCCAACTTCGGACTTGTACATATTGGTCCAGGTGCATACCTAGGTGGTTCTATAGTGCACGTGAATCATGCTTTGTTACCTAGATTATGTATTTTAATATTATATTTTTTTCAAAATATTTGAATATATATATGCGTCCATCCAAGCTCAAAATATCATATAATGCGATGATTATTAGGTGCACCTCTCTAAGTGAGGTTATGAGTTCAAGTCTTGTGTTAATTTTATACTATTATTTTTCTTTCTTTTCTAAAATTGGGCGCACCTATTTGAGATGAGCATGTCTGGTATCACTTCTTGCATATTACTTGCGGAAAAGGGCCTAAAATGCCCTTTCACTATATGAAATAGGACAGGCTAGCCCGTCGTTAAAAGTTAGTCTCTTCTCTGCCCTTGCTGTCTACAAATGGGCTCATATATGTCCTCTTTCAGTAATGGGAGAATCATAAAGCCACGTGGGATATAATTTTGCTTCTTAAAAATCCAAAATTTAATTTAAAAAGCCACATGGAATTAAAAAATACCCCACCCCTCTTATTTCCTTACCGCACCCCCTGGCCCACCCCCAATATTAACCCCTCGTTCTTTTCACCATTTTACCATTTTACATTTCTCTTCCTATAAAATCCCCAAATTGAACGAAGAGTTAGGGTTCCGAAGTAGCGTTCATCTCCAATCGAAGGGTGAAAATTTGGCGTTGAAGCTTGTCATTTTTTGTCAAGGTAAGTTTTTTTTACTGTTTATTTGTATTTCAACAGTGGGGTAGAGGTTTGTAGTTAAAAAGGGGAAATAGAGATTCATATGGCATTTCTTGATATTGTGATCATCCCATTAGTTTATTCACATGTTTTATGTCTTTATATGTTTGTTTATTATAGTATATATTTGTTTGTGGGGGTTGATGGTCCCGAAATAAATGAATCTTTTTAGGGTTTTTAATTCAATCTCAGAATGAATCTGTTTGTAGGGTTGGTATTTTTTAATTCCTTTTTCTGAACTATATTGCTTTATATATTAAATTGTTGTTTGTAGTGGTTGGTGATCCCCAAATAAATGTATTTTACTTTTTTATGATTTTTGTACTCTGTTTTTGAACTGCTGCCTTCAATGCTGAGGTGATCCCTTTGTGTTGCCCTTTTCTTTGTTGTTGTATGTGCTAATTGAAGATGATTGAAGAAGTTTATGTTTTATTCCATTATGGTGGCAATTGGGTCATTTTACCTGAAATAGTCTATAATGATTTCTGCACTCTTGGCTTCGTAATAATGCACAACACTTTCCTATAAGGACATTTGTGAAGAATTTACTTCCAAACTAGGGTATATTATTGTTAAGCAGGCTGGTAACCGGTGCAGGAAGGAATTAAGGTACTTAAATTCCTCTTATCTAAGGAGTTCAAAGTGCTTGATTTCATATGAGTATGATCTTAGTTTGTCTATCCCAATTATTATCCATCACACTAAATCATATATTGTCGATATTGATGTTAGGACTGATTGTGAATGTGAACCTGGTGATGATACGTTAGAAGAAATGGAAGGTAGTGAAAATGATAATAATGACTTTGATGTAATTGGCATAGAAAAAAGAAGAGTTGTGACTAATAGGCTTAAACATTATAGAGAGTTGGAACTGAGTATGTCCTTCAAGGACATCGATGAAGCAAGAGAGGTGGTAGGCTTTTATACTTTAGCTAATAAGAAGAAACTTACAAATAAAATAAAAGTGATAAAACTAGAGTTAAATACATTTGTCAAACTGGTTGTCCATTTGTGTGTCTTGTTTCAAAGGATAAGAATACATCTACTTGTAGAATCAAAACATTGAAGTCCAAACATCTATGTGATGACTGTTTTGACAATCCTAGAGCTGGCTACAAATCTTTAGCTTTGTATTTCAAGAAGCATGTGAAGAAAAATCCTAATTATGATGTCGAAGATATGAGAGGGCAGTTGGAGAATACTTTTCAGGTGAATGTGTCTAAAAGTAAGCTGCAAATGGCTAAAAGATTGGCCCTTGAGAGGTTGGAGGGATACTTTAGAGATGAGTATAACAATTTAGAAACTTATGCATAGGAAATTAGACATACAAATCCAGGAACTAACTTTGTAATTAACCTACAAGGCTGCAATTGAAGAAGGAAAAATGAGGTTTTTGAGAATGTACACTTGTTTCCAAGCTCTGAAATAAGGTTAGAAAAATGGTTTGAGACCGCTTATTTAATGGGATGGTACCTTCTTAAAGGCAAAGTGCAAGGGTCAGTTATTGGTGGCAATTGGACAAGACTGTATGAACCATTTTTATCCACTTGCTTGGGCATGTGGACAAAGAAAACAACAGGACATGACAGTGGTTTATGGAGCATTTGAAGCTGGCTTTGGATTTAAAAAACTGGGTCAAATATTACTTTCATTTCTGATATGTAAAAGGTAATTAAATATGTTGATCTTTATATTTTTTTTCCCCGTTTTTTGATTTTTTCTTTGAAACAGAACTGATGTTTTTTGTTTTCTGATTATGTGAAAATTGTAGGGGCTCTTGGATGTTGTACGCACTATACTCCCAGATGCACATCATAGATTTTGTGCGAGACATATTGAAGCCCATTGGATGAAGAAGCGGAGGAGTGGTGAAATAAAGAAACTGTTATGGCGGTGTGCCTGGAGTACTTATGAGGAAGAGTTCAAAGACCAACTAAAGAGGTTAGGGGAATTGGATGAAGAAGCAGCAAAAGATCTACTCAAGTATCCATCACATGCATAGTGTAGGGCCTATTTTGATATAAAGTGTAAGAATGAAATGGTTGATAACAATTTTACTGAGTCATTTTGTAGTTGTTCCTTGAAGCTAGGCACAAAACAATTATTAAAATATTAGAAGACATAAGGGTGAAAGTCACGAACATGTTCGCAGACAATGAGAAAAAGATGATGAGTTGGACTTCTGCTATAAGTCCAACTGCTATGAAGTTGTACAGTGACTATAGGATTATTGCAAATGCATGCAAAGTTGTATTCAATGAAGACCATGGATATGAGATATCTAAGGAAAATGATAGGCACGCTGTGGCTTTGAAGAAAAAAAGATGCACATGTAAACTGTGGGACTTGAGTGGCATACCTTGCCCTCATGCAATCAAGGCAATGAATCGCAAAAAGTTGACCCTTTAACTGGTTTTAATTGATGGCATAGCAGAGATGCTTATTGTCGCGCCCCCTTTTTCCCTCTTTGCATCGGAAAATCGGGTTGGTGACATTTTGTTGGGACAAGTCTTTCCTTTTGGGAAAGGGGTTTGCAATTGAAGAGTCGCCACCTAATGGTTTAAGGTGCATTAGGACACCTATAAGGTTCAATTTTAAGTTTGTTTGATAACCAGAGATAGGGTAAGGGCTTGAAATTATCCTAAGAGGAAGGTGTTAGGCACCCCTCAGGATCCACTAGTGTGGTTCCCGGCCAGATAGTTTCTTTGTGAATTTGTGCAATTAACAAGTAAACAAACAAGGCTCAAATAAGAGGGGATTTTAAATACACGAATGTTTGTAAGTGATAAAATAAAACAAAGTTTTGAAAGAGTTATAATTAAACATGCTAACGAATATAAAAGGGGGTCCTAGGTTTATTTGTAATATGGATCACATCAATGCAATACCCGGTAATCACTCCTCAAAAGAGGGGCTACACGTGGTATTAGCGCACCGGTCATCATATCCATATCTACCCTTCCCACCCCGTTAAGGTGTTAAAGCGTGGATTGGTCTCGACCTCTATTGCATGCTATTACCCGTCCCATTCCTATCAGTCCCGAAGGAATTTAGGACAACTATTCCTATAAGCGGGAGGATTTTAGGCTGACTTTTGGGTTTTAAAGGTAAAAAGACTAAGGCGACATTCAAAACACATAGGACTGCATATTAGGGGGAACATGTAAACAACTGAAGGCTCATATATACCTCCTCAAGTAGAGCACATAAATAGCATGACTTAAAACACATTTAAGGCCAGAAGTACTAAGACAGGGGAATTTCAGATGTTGAAGAAGACCCATTTATTCCATAACTCAGATAAGAAGTCCGAATCAGGCCTGCCTGCTGGTTGCAGCAGTTGCTAATTAAACAAAGGCGGATTCAATTTTATTGTTATTACCTAAGGCTTGCCTAAGTGTGTATTGATGATACCCTATAAGCATGATACCTATTACTGATTCAAAAATGGCAAAGCAGTGAGAGTTTTAAACGAGTAATTTGGATCCTATAGGCATGCTTTCTAAACCGCATTAATGAAAGGAGTGAGTTGTTTAAACTAATTCAACATAGTACGAGTCAAACTGAATTTAACTAAACTGGTTTCAGATCCTATAGGCATGGTATCTAATTGAGTAGGCAGGATTTATTTGATCATAGAGAAATTCCGATAGGCATGACTTTTATAAATAATACTGATTTTAATCCTGAGGACACGACATCTAGTTTTGAAACTGATATTAACTTGTGGGCATGATGTCTAATTATGGCCATTAGACCCTATAGGCATGATTTCTAAGTGTGGAAGTAAACATGCAAAACTTTACTAATAAGATCCTAAGGCAGGATATCTACCCTTAAAACATGCACAATTACCCCATCCCTTTTCATTAACCAACCCCAATATTCGTTACAACTTATTACATACCAAAATACTGAATTACAGAAGAAGTGTAAAATAAGAAGTTACAACCATAGGAAGCCTGATTACTGACTTCCTGTCTGAGTTATGAAACAAACCACCTCAAATGCCACTTGTTTAAAAGAATTTCTCAGACCTGGGTGTGCCAAAGTTCCCTAAGAGTCTCAAGAGACCCCGGGCAGTGCTTACCCAGGTTTGCATAACTAGATAGAGATGAGTGCAGTGTGGAAGGGCCAGCCCTTATGTGTCCAAGTCTAGAGGGAGCTCATGGGTCCCAAGGCAAGGCTCACACAAGAGGGGCAGAACCTAAGTTCTAAGAGTATAGTGGAAGTGCAGAAACAAAGATTTTATTTAAAACTGGGTTGAGAATAGTCAGGGGGGTAAGGATGATCTGAAAATAGTAGTAGTAAAACTTAAATTACACAGAATCAGTAATTGCACAAAAAGGGTCAGGTTTGGGACATGCACAACAATAGATGATGCTGGCATGCCCACAAACCAGCCAGAGAACACAAGCACATAGGAGGATATGGGGTTTGGGATTCATAAGTCAGCAAGTCACATAATCAAGTGACTTACAGAGTGCATACATAAGGGACACGTTAATTTAGAAAGGGGAGGGAGCAGATTACAGCATGCTTAGTAATGAAACTTGATTGCATGCACATAAGCAGAAACAAGCAAGAGTGAAGGAAACAGTTAAAGAAATATGTTGTTGTTGATGCTTGAAGACTAACTAGGACATACCAGTAAGAGGCAAAGTGCAGAAAGAAAAGTAAGCAAATTCCACAACCTAGCCTTGGCTTTCAGCCGGCTAGACAAGGCAGTAACACAAGTAGTAACAGAGAAAAGAGAGAGAGTTTTGAGTGAAGTGTGTGTTCTGAACTCAGATGGTTCGTCCGTGTCTTTGAAAGAAGAGGGGTGCAGGATATTTATAGTATTTTGAAAACGAGTGAAGGAGAGGTAATAAGTAAAGTCTTGATACAAACATGGAAACACTCACAAGTCAGAATCAATTACCCAAGTGATTCCCCTTTAATTAAGTAATCACTGTCTAACGGGTAGCAGCAGGTCTAATTAAGGAAAGAAAATTAGATTGGAAGCAGACTGATTATTGCCATATAAGGAGTAGTAAAAGCATCCAGTGAACAATCGAGTCTAAGTACAAAAATATGCTTATTTTGGGAAAGAAATCAGCAAGGTAAAACATCACAGTAAAGGGAAAAGAATCAATTAATTTTAAATAGGCGAGTGAAATTAGGGTTCATAAAAGGAAAGTTTTTGAAATCAGTCACAAGATTAAGATCAATCAAGGAAGAATATGCTTCTCCACTTCAGTATATAAACAGAGTGAACAGAAACATCAGACATGCGAGGCCAAGCACATTGGCAAAAGAAACAACATACAATAGTAGCAGAGATAAGCATAGGATTCAATAGTGAACAAAGTTAGATAGTCAGGGCTCACACGTATAGCCAAAGTTAAGAAGAGAGTCAAAACAAGTAAAGGTCTCACAGTAACAGGTGAGGAAACCCTTTTGAGAAATTAGGGTTTCAGCCATAGTCTAGTTGAAAGATAGTAAAAATTAGATAAGTCACATAAAGAAAAGAGAGTCTGAAACAAGAACTTTCAATCGAGTCAAGTATGCATTCAAACAAACAATTTAAGACCCAAAGACCTAGGGTTTTCAACAATAATCGAGTTTAAAAGATGGTAAAACAAATAAGTCAAACAAGAACTTAATCAAAACAATACACATCTAATCAAACAGCTTCAGAACTCGAATGAGACCAACAAAGGAATTAGGGTTTTCAACATGCTGACTCAGATAGAAGAACAACATGAGCAAAAAAATAACAGAATCACGAACAACATTAAAAATCGGAGAAGAGATCTTTTGAAAAACTTAAAGGAAAACCTTAACCAAAAGTTGTTTTGAAAGAAAAGTGATGAATATAATTTATTCATATATTTTTATATGTAAATATTAAATATTTTATATAAAACATGAATATATATATATCATATTCTTCCATATTTTCTAACATACTTTGCAGGAGAAAGAGCATATGAAAATCAAAGAAAAGAAGCAAAAAAAAGAAGTGGAAATTGAGTAGTCAACTGGGAATGAAGAAGCAAATGGACTAAAGCACCATAGTTGCGACGATAGCAATTGG
>NW_017675679.1:56562-62047 GCF_001879085.1 Nicotiana attenuata
ATGACTAGAGTAGCACGAACTAACCGTTTTAGGGAAGGGGAAGTAAATAAAAAACAAAAATAAAACAAAAGGTAATCAAGAACTTAATCAAACCAGTACACATTTAATCAAACAGCTTCAGAGCTCGAATGAGACCCACAAAGGAATTAGGGTTTTCAACATGCTGACTCAGATAGAAGAACAACATGAGCAAAACATAACAAAATCACAAACAACATTAAAAATCGGAGAAGAGATCTTTTGAAAAACTTAAAGGAAAACCTTAACCAAAAGTTGTTTTGAAAGAAAAGTTGAAGAACTTTCGAGAAAAACACTTGACATTCACAGCAAGTACAGTTCTAAAGTAGATCTGAAAGAAAATACAAGGATCTTAAAGATTAGGGTTTTGAAAAACCCAGAAAAGGTGAGAAAGGCCTTGAAAGTTACCGATCTAACCAGGAGAGTCAAGGATCTGACTCGAACGGCCATGGCTGGCCGGAGAAAGGTCAGGGATGACCGGAGAAAAGCCATGAACCACAGTCGAACAAGGACTGGACCAGATTCCTCCGGGGACTGGCCATGAAATCACAGAAACAAACACCCAAGAGTCATGGGAGGCCACCACACATCTCCAATGGCCATGGGAGGTCATGGATTAGGCGGGGTTTAGGGTTGATTAGGGTGTAGTTTGATGACGGCGGCTAGGGTTCGTGTTAAGTTTTAGAGAGAGTTGAGAGAGAAGAGGGATTCAGAGGCGGAGGTTGGTGAGAAATGAGGTAGGGTAAGAGGTCGTTTGGGGTTAAAAAGGAAAGGGCGTATAGGAGCCGTTGATCTAAATGATCAACGGCTAGGATTAAAGGGGTTAGGTGGGGAGTCCGGGTTGGGTTGTTTAAATGGGTTAGGGGTCGGGTTTGAATGAAAGTGGGCCGTGGGGAAATTGGGTCTGATTTGGGGTTCAATTTAGGCTATACTTGAAATGAAATTGGGCTATCATTTAAATAGCCATTTTCCCCTTTTAAAATTATAAAAAATAGTAAATTAATTTCTAGAACCAAATTAAAAGCACTAAAATGACTTATAGCATATAATTATTAATTTAAAAATACTGGACTTAATTATAAGAATATAAACACAATTAAATCTAAAAGGGGCTAATATTGCAATTATATGCAATTTAGCTTAAAATTACTAAATAATATTTGTAAAAATATGCAAAAATTACCTTAGCTATATCTTAGGATAAATGTGAGAGTCCAATAAATGAATTACATAAAATAATAATTTTGGAAATTATTATTGGGTTTCTTTTTTATGGATAAAAAAATGGGGAAATGAATTGATTTAAAAATCTTTAAAAATTAAGAAAAAATAATAAAACATTTGGACATACTTATATATGCATACATATGCTATTTTGAAGGTATTTTGCATATTGAAAAATGTATAGGGAAAAATTGGGTATCAACACTTATGTGATGACATATAAGCATAAGTTACAACATGTTAGGGGTCTTAAATTCTGGAAAGTTGATCCTCATCAAGCTTTGAAGCCCCCAGAGATTGTCAAAACAGTTGGCCGACCAAAAGTGGAAAAAAATAGAGAACCTGATGAGGCTAGCGACAGAAAAGGTTTGTGGAGTTTATCAAAAAAAGGAAGAGTCATGGAGTGCAACAACTGTAGTGAAATTAACCACAATTGTAGGGGTTGTCCAAAAGTAACAGAGTTTCATTTATTTTTTAATTTTTATTACAACAATTAAGTAACTAATTAAGTGTTTTGCAAGATAAGGTTGCGGGAGAAATCTCCAAAACCAAAAGAGAAAGGCTTCAAGCAAACGCCAATCATCACAATGTTCAGTGCTTGAAGATGAAGTGTGATATTAGGCTATATAGATGATATTTACACCTTAATATTACCATGCTTTATTGTTGTTGTATAGGCGAATTTATAACAAAATGCTCTAAATGGTGTTCTTTTTCTTCGCAGGGAATGTTCTAAGTGAGGAAGCACTACGGAGTGTTTTGGGGTCAATAACGTGAAGAAAACGCCCAATCAAGAAGTACCCGAGCACAAAGAAGAAAAAAAATAGACTGAGTGAAATCCACCGTGACCGCGGTGGGAGCCGCGGCAGATCAAGTACTCGAGGCAGAATGTTCAGCGTTCATCGCGGTCGAGCCGCGGTCTCACCGCGACCGCGGTGAACTGTTCAAGCGCCAGAAAATTGGGGACCAAAGTGTAATTCGGGGAAAACTTGTTCCAAACCCTTATAAACTTTAGAAGCTCGCCCAAGATTTTTTTAAGGTTATTTTTAGACTACTTTGGAGGAAAGAACAAGTGTGAGAAGAGCAACTAAACATTATAGTTCTTCTATCTTCTCTTTATTATTGCAATTACCCATTATGAATAATTCAGTAGTTTCATCTTGTTTTGTTATGAGTAGCTAATTTCTTAGTCTAGGGTTTTGATGGAACCTATTGAAGGATGAACTTCTTGTTATGTTAATATAGTTTGCCCAATTTAATCTCTATTTGTTCAACTATGTGCTTGTTGTAGTTAATTGATAGGATCCGCAATTAGCTATGCCTATTTAGTGTGCATAACTCGGGAGAGAGTGCATATTTAGGTAATTGTTGAACAACACCACTCTCAAAGTATATGACGGATCAATAACTGAGGGTTTAAAGGCGGGATTAGGGATAACGAAGCCTTAGGTGCAATCTAAAGTGAGTTGTAATAGATAAAGCCAGGTAGCGTAACTCGGGAGAGTGCGCCTAATAAATTGTCGTGATTACTCGGGAGAGATTCACGGTAATAAGAGTGCTCATGATTGATAGAGACGATTTGGCGAATCTATGTGAAACATAACCGGAAGGGATTCCATCAATAGAGGAAATCATAACCTTAGAACCTTCTCTTAATTGTTTACAACTTAATCATAGTTAGTTTTCAGTTGCTTATTTACATTCATTCTTAGTTAGTAGAAACATCTTCAATTGTTATTCACAACGTTTGGGAAGTTGATTCCGTGGAATTTAGTAAGTCTAACGAGAGTAATTGATAGGTTAATTCCTTGTGGGTTCGACTCTGGGCTAAATACTCAGATTATATTTGCAACGTCCACGTGTCCTTTTTATAAGGCATAGTTGGGCGTGATCAAATTTTGGCGCCGTTGCCGGGGAATTAACGGTGTTATCAA
The DNA here is from genome assembly GCF_001879085.1 of Nicotiana attenuata. Taxonomy (NCBI): domain Eukaryota; kingdom Viridiplantae; phylum Streptophyta; class Magnoliopsida; order Solanales; family Solanaceae; genus Nicotiana; species Nicotiana attenuata. Next base: position 59,739 of record NW_017675679.1, read on the forward strand.
TTACAATTGAAAGAAATTCAAAAATTCTTAGTGTATTCAGTTTTCTCTATACCCATTCTTTACATTGAAATTTTAACGTTTGCTGACTTGGTTGTACATGTGCATGCCTAGAAACTCATCGCGAACTGGTGAAGTATTCGAAGCTTTATCTGATCTCGAGAAAGTTTTTAAGGCCTTGAACCGGGCCAACCGGAAAAGCAAACAGCAACAAACAATTGAACAAATCGAACCAGACATGGGAGATCACGAAGAAGACCCAGCTGTACCAATAGCGCCTGTGACACCTCTTGTGCCAGAGGCTGCTCTCTATGACTGGGCACAACCCACAGCTGAAAATCTGGCCACAGCGATTGTAGTCCCGCAGATACAGGCTGAATCATTCCAAATCACGAATAACATGCTGCACTTGTTGCAGAACAAGGGACTATTTTCGGGGTCACAAGTCGAAGATCCTCAACAGCACTTGAAGAATTTCTTGTCAATCTGCAAAACCCAAAGGCAGCCCAATGTAACTCAGGAAGCAATCAAGTTGTTGTTGTTCCCATTCTCAGTGACGGGAGCTGCCCAGACCTGGCTAAACTCACTCCCCATAAATTCCATAACAACTTGGGAGGAGTTAGTCAAGCAATTCCACAACAAGTTCAACCCACCCAACAAGACTGCTCAACAAATTGATGAAATTTTGAGCTTTAAACAGAGACCAATGGAGACACTGCATGAAACATGGGAACGCTTCAAGGGGATGCTGGTTATATGTCCGCACCATGGTATTCCAGATCTAATGTTGGGGCAGCGGTTATACATGGGGTTGTCAGATAGTGTAAAGAACATAGTTGATGCTTCAGCTGGTAGAGCATTTTTGAGCAAAACCTGGAGAGGCGGCAAGAGTCTGCTTGACAAGATGGCACAGAATTCGGGATGGATAACCAGGAATGCACCTATCACCCCAGTTGTTCACTCAGTGCCCCTAGATCCATCCAACTCTATGGCTGAAAATATGGCCACCTTATTGACACAGATGAGTATACTCACCAAAAAGGTGGAAGAGTCAGGGCAGAAGCAGCAGGTACACATAGTAGATACTACCAATGGGGGCTTGTGCGCATCTTGCATTAGCCAGCCAATTGGTAACCAGTGGAATGCAGAACATGATCATCATCACTACCCTGAAGACATGAATTATGTGTCTAATTATGGAGGCCAGAGACAGGGTGGTCAAAATTGGGGTCAGCAGCAGCAGCCATACAGGCCAGTCCAGCCACAGTTCAACAATGGAAACATGGGAGGTATGAGACCTCCTAATAATATGGCACCTTACCAAAGGCCACAGGGATACAATAATCAGAATCAGCAGCAGGGGTATCATCCTCCTCAGCAGCAGCATGGTGGACGACAGGAAGATGGGTTTGCTAGACTTGAGGCAATGATGCAGCAGGTTATTGGGTCTAATGCAAAAATTAGTGAGAGAGTAGATGCACATGATTCAGCTATCAAGAATATTGAAGTGCAGATGGGCCAAATTTCGATGTCTCTGAACAATCGTCCTCATAGGACATTACCTGCAGACACCCAGATAAATCCAAAAGATCAAGGCCCGAAGCAGCTGATGGCAGTGAGTCTACGTAATGGTAGAGATTTGGATGTTGAGCAAGAGAGGGCTCGAGAAACCAGACAGGCTGAGACACTCATACCAGTGCCCATTGAGCTGGATGAGTCAACGAAACTGACAGAGGTGACAGTCCAGCCTGCCCAGGAAGAAAATAACATTCAGATTGAGACTGAGAAAGAAGCTGAGATAGCCCGGGAACCAGTAGTTTAAGTGGCAGCTAAGGGTGTTAAACGGGCCGGGTTGACTCGTAACCGGACCGGCCCAGACCGAAAAAAAATCGAAACCGGACCGGCCCGGTACAAAGGGGCCGGGTGGGGCTGGGTAGGAAGGGTAGAGGGGGTTGGTCCGTTTAGTTTTTTTAAACGGTTAACCGGACCGGTCAAACCCGGTCCACGTGAACAGTAACGCTTACCGGTTTAACCGGCCCGGTACAATGGCTATAATCTTTTTTTTTGTTTTTTTTTATTTTTCGTAATTATGTGGGGCCCATTGACCGTTGGCAACGGTCAAACCTGGAATTGATCCGTTGGCTAACGGGAGAATTGCATAAATAGCCTTTTTTTTAAAATTTAACCCTTTTTCAATTTACAAAATTAACCTTCTCTAAAACTATAAATACCCCCCACTTTCCTCTTCATTTCTTCACTCAACTCTCATTTCTCAATCTCAATTTCTCTCATTCTCTCATTCTCCAATTTTC